>NW_009192562.1:457-1687 GCF_000690835.1 Fulmarus glacialis
AGCGGCCTGGGGTTGGTCGCCGTGCCGTTCCTGAACCAGGTCGCCACGCCTTACGAAGGCAACAGGAGAAGATTATTTTTTTAAAGGAAACTGTCAAAAAAAGTCTATTTTACAAAGTGAGGTTTAAGCTTGCCTCTTTGGCAGCAACATCTGAGCTGGGAGAGATCAAAGACCCACCAGCTCCACTGCCAACACGAAGAGATTTTCGCTAGCAATTTGATTGCAATATTGTAGTTTAAATGCTTCATTTTCAGAATTCAGCATTGTACTGTATGAGCCTGGGTTAATGCTCGCTTTGCAGCCCGGGCAAAGTCCTCCTAACTGACAGCTCTCAGCCCTCAAAGCAAGCCGGCATCTCACCTGAGCTGCAGTACAAGGAGGAAATGGGCAAAAATATGCCTGAGAATATTCATTTCCAGACAGGGAAGAAGCAGCTCAGAAATCTGTGACTACACCTGGAGCAGAGCGCTCAAGCCTGCCGGCCTCTAGCAGGGAGCTTCACCTGCAACGACCCCTCTCTCCCCATGGCCCCCCAGGGAGGGGCTGCAGAGGGGCAGGAGCAGCCTCAGCGTCAGCCCAGAGGGTCCCCCCCAATGTCGGCCGGGTGTCCCCAAGGGGGACAGCACGCTCCCCAGCGGGGCAGGAGGGCAGGGCACCGTGCAGCTCTTGCACCGTCCACTGCTCCCATGCAGGTGCCGAGACCTTCCTCCTGCCCCTCCTGCAGTCCTTCCCTGTCCCTCTCCCTGTCCCCTGCTCCACTGCCACAGAAATAAGCATTATTATTATTATTCACTAGCTTGATTTATTATTATTTGGCTATTTTGCTGCTGTTGCACCAGCTGATGCACTTGCTCCACATAGGCAGGGCACCTGGGACGGATTCGGCCGGGCTGCCGGACCCTGCTGTGGCGAGGAGGGGAGCGGGGTCATCCACCCTGCCCACGACACCCCTGACTCCAACACACGGAGAACCCAGCTGGCAGCGAGAGCTCAGCAAAAGGCTGCCGTGCTCGAGCCTGCTGCAGGCTTAAACTCCCATCTCCAGAAATGACTGAGCAAACCCAAGGAGCCTCAGTATCATAAAAAGCCCTGGGAAGATGCTCTCGGAGCCATGGGCGAAGCTAGGACTTCAGGAGAGTGCCGAGGGACCCTGCCCAGGAACGGTCCCTTGGTTTCGGAGAAGACCCAGCAGGGGATGAGCCCCGAGGACGAGCAGCCGGTGCAGCAGGG
>NW_009192562.1:1715-6818 GCF_000690835.1 Fulmarus glacialis
AACCTCCGAGCCCCGGGCCGCTGCCCAGCTGCCACAGTGACGCCGACCCCGCTGCAGCGAGCGGGAAGGGATGGAGGGTGAGGGAGGGATGACTTTTCTTGGGAGGATGCCATGGATGGCCTTCAAAGGCAGCCCCAGCACGGGGGGAAAGGAGGATAAAAGGCCATGGAGAACCAGGTGGCTGGGGAGGACCTGGAACAGGGACACGCAGACCCTGCGGAGCACCGGCCCCCCACGGCAAGGTGCTGGGGGTGCGCGGCTGCCCAGACCCGAGCAAGCCCACCCTGCCCCGGGCCAGCAGGCGCTTTCGCATGTGCCAGACGAACAGGCCTCCATGAAAGGCACACAAAAAGCCCTTTCAGCCAAGGCGGTAACAGCAGCAGAGTCACCTGATGAGCAAAGGGCAGCTGCGAGCAAGAAACAAAGTGGGAAATTCAGAATAGTGCCCCAATAGCCCCAGCTCCCACCTGCTCCACCGCAGGCTGCAGCCCACCGGAGACTTGCTGCCGGAGCCCGCGGTTACCTTGCCCACCAGAGGAGACTCAGAGCAAGGAAAAGGGGTTTTACGTAACACTCGACTGTAATCCTGTTATATTTATAGCATATGCATTTCAGTATTAATTCCCTGTTATCTGTAATCCTTCTTCCTAGCTGACACAGTAATTTCTGTCTTCAAGACTTATCCGGGGAGTTTGCTCCAGAAGTTTATAAAGCTTTTGAGAAGGAAAGTTCCTAATGAAGTGACTCTCAGAGCCTTAAACTCCAGATTACTAATTCCTTGTTTTAATCCACAAGCAGGTTTTTAAAACCTTTGACATGCTGGCATATGCGGCTCTCCAGCACTGAATTTCAGCTGCTGATATTTCTGCTTTTGTCCCCATTTAGGAAAGAGTCCACTGTGGGACAGCAGTTTAGCACATTTTTAAATCCTTTCATAATCAGGGATTTACCCCCCTAGAACATGCCAGCCTCCCAGCAAGTAAACCGACACAGCTGTAACCCCATCCATTCCTCTGCTGCATCTGGTGAGGTTTTATCTCCTCATTTGATGAAGAGTTTTCCTGACAGCTCTGCACTCCCAAGGGCTTCGGAAAACTGACTCTGTACCTTCCCCTAACCTCACGAAGCCCAGCACCGACGCCTGCACCACAGCTCTCCAGGCACAATCCCGACAGCCCTGGCATTTTCTCAGCAAGGAGCAGGATCTTGCTGGAAACAGCAGAGAACAGCAAAGCAACGCTGCCCTGCCCCGGCCCGCATCCCCGGCCAGGGCAGCTCGTCCTCCCCCCCAAGCACCGCGGAGGCAGACCCCAGTGGCACCGATGCGGCACAGCTGGCCCCCGTCCCCCCCGGTGCTGATCCCGGGGGGCTGGGAGAGAGCCCGGCCGGGCGAAAGGCACCTCCCTGCCAAGCCCCATCTCTCCCAGGGCGGCAGCTCCCTTGTGCCTGCACGCTCCAGCTCCTTGAAAAGGCACGAACGGAGGCACCGGGGCTGCTCTCAGCGCTGCTGGGCAGCAGTCCTGCCCCGGGAGCAGAGGGCTGTCAGCACCGGCGCACGCAAGACCCTGAGCAGGGGACGGGGCTGCGAGCGACCACCGGCTACTGCGTTTCACACCAAACAAAATAAACCTGAGCAGTTCCATGAGACACGTCTCCTGCTCAGGCTCCAATCCTGCTGCCTCGGTGCTGGCAACAGGGCCATCTGTTTGCTGTTCTCGCAGCAAAATATTCTTCAGTGAGTCACAGCTAAGAACAAGCACGACACGAGTTTCTGCCAGAATGGTGAGTTTCACACCATTCAAATATTTATCATGGATTAAATACAGGGGATTTTTTGAAAATTAAAGGAAAAAAAAATTTTTTTAAATAATCCTGACACGCGCTGCAATCACTTGCACTTTCCAGGTGGGCTGCGGTGAAGCAGGCAAGGGGAGCAGCGCAGTGCCAGCAAGGCTGCTCGTCACCCAGGGGTGTGCGAGGAAAGGACCAGCCTGCGGAGGAGCAGAGGTGACCCCCCTCCGCATTGGGACCCCCCGCACCGCCTCTCCCGACGGCCCCCCAACGAGGGGCTGTATTTCTGGCTGGGCCTATTTCACAGCCAGCTTTAAAGACCAACGTCAAGAGGCAGCGGTGAATTTTTCAGAAACCCAAGCTGCACTTCAGATCTCGAGCAGCCTCCTCCCTGCGAGGGAAGTCTAGCGCAGGGAAACGTTCTCTGTGCCAAAGCCCTGAGCTGGAAACACAGGCAAGGGCAGTTAATACCGAGTAATGGCAATTGTGTCCCTGTGACATCTCGGAGCTGTATTTCATTTTTAAATGAAAACTCCATTGTTACTTTTACTTATTTTTAGCACAATCCGGACAAGCTCCACTAGAAGGCCGGAGGATTCAGCTCGCTCACCCCAAAGCCTCCTCCGGGTGCTGCTCCCCGGACTCAGGGCTGTGGGAGCTGGGTGCTCTGCTCGCCGAAAGCCGCTGCGCCTGGTGTCTACATGGTGCTTCTGCTGGAAACAGGGTGGGTAAGCGCCTTTCACAACTCCATGGATCCCACCCCACCCTGCTGGGTTTAATGGCCAAGGGCAGCGCAGGCGGCAAACTGCAGCGGTGCCTGAGGAAAGCACCGACTCCTCCGCAGCATCCCTGGGGCAGCCACACAGGACTCGAGTGGGTCCGTGTGTGAGGCCGTTACCAGGATCTGCCGGGACTCGAGTGGGGGGTGAGGCCGTTACCAGGATCTGCCGGGAAGCCCAACACACCAACACGGCCCGACCGGGCTCATCGGGAAGTGCCAGATCAGAACCGAACCTCAGCCCCTCAGGTCCTGGCGAGCCGAAGCGGGAGCAGTTCCAGACTTTGCTTTCCCAGTCACGCATCAGCTCATTTCAAAAGCCGGGAACCGCTTTCCGGAAAATCTTTGGTTTTGCTCGTGCATCTCCCTAAAACCACCTTTAGGTGCATCCCTCCCCCACCTGGGGGAGGAGGGAGAAGGACACTATTTAACACAGAAAAGTAAAGAATGCGGACAGGTTACTCAGCTGGAGCACGAAGGAGGCTCGACCCCGGGCCAGTGGCAAGGTTCAGCCCTCGCCCAGGATGACAGAGCTGCCACCGGGCTGGGAGACCCCCGCGCTGTCCTCCCCAGGTCGCAGAGGAGCTGGCGGGCAGGAGGAAGCCTTGGCCAGGGTAATGCCCACAGGAACAACCCTTTCTGTCCCCTTCCAGCAGGGCAGAAGGCCCGAGCAGGGTAAAAGCTGGACACTACCGAGCCAGCTGGTCTGCCCAGCTCACTGGAGGGACTGTTTTGCATCAAAATACTGCAAAAATGGCAGTGGAGGAGTTCAGACCGAAACAGAAAATGCTCAGCCCACGGGACATTGTCATGAAGCTGTTTTGGCTTTCTGCTGGTCCACAGGCTCACTGGAAGTTTAACCCAGGGACCCTGGAGCCACAGCCTTTCCTCAGGCAAAGCCACCACCAAAATCAGGAGCAGTTGGGGGTCCCCGCTCCCGTCACAGAGCCCAGTGTCACTGCAGCCATGCTCATCTACAAGTGCTCCATAGCATCACAGTGTCAATGTGGCAATGGAAAACCTGAACATGAGTGTTTGGGGATAAGAAAAAAAGATTCTGTTCTGCAAAGCCTGAGGTACTGACATTTTATTTTGTGAAGGATCTACTACCCTGACTCATTTAAGGCAAGAAACAGTTTTTTCCGTGTTTCCCCTGAACACTCACAGGGCTGCCTAGAGCCCCAGCATCGCTCTGAGTTCGTGATTTCTTTCATCACCAGAAATACCATCTCCTCCATCCATCCCCACATCAGTCAGCACAAGGCAGGACATCCCCATCTGCTAATCGTGACCCGGAATGATGAGATCCTTGCTGGCGTCAGCACGGGTCCTGCTGTGAGCCTTCGAGAGGACCACAAAGCATTCCTCAGCCCTGAACACAGCTCTCGAGCAATCCATACATTAAGTCCCAGTGACTGATGACACGTCACTTTACATTTTGCTACTTAGTGCTACCGTATAACTGTTATGAATTAAATTTAGAATTTATAAGTCTATAATTTAGAGGCACTGAAAACCTCTCTCCATAAAACCAAATTGGTTTTTCCTATAACTCAAAGTCACTTTTTTCATTCTTGCAAGCTTGGAGTGGCTCCATGTGCGCTCTCATTTAAATTGGCACTCTTCTCCCATTAGCATGCAAAAGATTCTTGGTGCAACTAATTCTGGTATATATTATTTAGAGGTTAATAAACATGTTCATAGTAATCATTTGATGATGAATATTGCCTTGTCAGAAAGTCAGCCCTACTTGCTCCATACAAGAAAGAGATATTTTCATACAAGTCATGCTGCTTGTAGCACATAGGAACTAAAAATGCATTAGTGACAGCTTCACTTGCAATGGCTGCACCACCCAGCGAACGGCAGAGGTGCCTGGTTTTGCTAACAGGACCACTGCACTTCCAATCTCAAACGAGGAGCAACCGGAGTCTCAGTGACCACCTGCAGGCTTCCTCTGATCTGCAAAGCAGTATTAGATGCCACCAGCTTGGTGTCAGGTAGTGCTGTACCTGAACGCTTGCATTCGCACCTGGGAGTTACACTGGCTGTAGAGTAGCTCTGGTACCAGTGCAAACTGGTAACCGCTCCTTGGACCCGAGCCCTGTATTTCGATGGGATCCCAGAACCGTCAGCTCTGGCTCAGCATCCTCCAACGTCAGCAAAGCTGGGTCAGACCTCGTGAAGCTGAGAAGCTGCTTGCAGAAGAAAGGACAGCCATCGCATGGGCTGTGCTAGCAGCACCCTCATTTACACCGCTGTAGCCCTCAGAGGTGCTGTGAAACCCCCCAGGACGCCGGGCACAAGGCAGCCCCGAGCCAAGGGCAGAGCCAGGGGATTTGCAAGGTCCCGTGGGGAATCTCCCTTTGAAGCAACATCCTCTTCCAGACCCTACGGGAATGAGCCCTGCACTTTGTAGTCAAAACTACTGCACACACAGCCGATGAAAAATAAAATAAAACAAAGATAAAATCCATGCGCGCTACTCACAACCAGAAAACCAGGCACCTTCGGTTTTCTTGGCAACATTCCTG
>NW_009192563.1:0-8988 GCF_000690835.1 Fulmarus glacialis
TCCAACCTTAATGATTCTATGATTCCTTAAGACACAGTTGGGGAGTCCTTCAACTTTCAGAGCAGAAACAGGTTATAAAACAGTCATTATTGCTGTACAGGTTGGCCAGGTTGGCCAAATGCTTGCGCTTTTTTTTTTTTTTTTTTTTTCCCCTCCCCTTTGTAAGCATATAATCAAATGACCTCATTAAAATATATGGCTTTTTACTGTAGAAGGATAAATATATTAAATATAACAGCTTAAACTTGTGAGCAGTCTTCATCTATTTGACTTGAAGTCCAACAACCACATGGTAAGACTAAAAAACTTAAGATGTCCCAACATGTTCTTATGTTAAGTGTAACTACGAATTATGTAGGTAATAGAGCTTCACTAGGGCTTGTAAGACAGTGTGATGTTCCAATGAGAGAGAAGGAAATGTTTGATTAGATGTAAACTCCTGGTTTATTCCTTATGAACCTGCCTCATTTCTAGTGCTTTGCTATCAGCAATTGTTGGTATTTAGTAAAGTTTGTTCTTAACTCTTCTTACTCTTGAGAAGAGTTTTTCCTAAGCACTACTTACGCTGAATTTTTGCTTTTTTAGGTAGAGCCTGTTTGGTTGGTTTGATACAGTCATCAAGGCATATAGGTCCTGGCAATGACTCTTAATCAGAAAAGTGTTTCACAGGTGGTTGTTTCTAGCCATTTGTTCTATCTGTCGAGATTCCTGAAAGAACCATGAAGAATTAAACCAATACATTTCATTACGGTGACCAAAACAATTTCTAAAACATTAGAAGGCATTCTTTTTGTCAGAGCACTTGTTCCTTCTCCTGTGTTTTGCTTTTGCCTTCCTTAATTTGGCATGTTGTTTTATTGTTGCCTTTGTCTCTCTCTCCCTGCCTTCCTCTTTCTGAACTACCTTATTTATCTTATATTTGAATCTTTCTGTTTTAAAATGGGCAGATGTTCTAAAGAGAAATGTTTTCTTCTGAGACTAATGCAAGAAAAAGTTGTTCTCAGGTCCATTAACAAAACAAATCATATGGTGACCTAATCTAGTTCATAAGATTGGGGATATAACGTGAGAAGTAAGTATGTATAATTCATTCAGTGTATCAGGGCTTAACATGTGGATCCTGTTGATTGCTCATTAGTTAGCTTGCTTATATGTATGACTGTTAGTAGTTTCCTTATTGAAGCTTTGCTCTTGGTTTTTAGGAAAGGGTGGAAATTACTTTTGAGCTTCTAATAGCCTCATGAAATGTTTTCGTTTGGTGTACTCAAAATGTGGAGTTGACAGGCTTACCTGAATTTTGTGCAGGTGGCAGATTATATATAATGTTAACACTGTTCCTCTGTAATGTGGAAGTTGAGTAGATATCCTCTGATTAATATTCTTCTGAATACAGTGATACTGAATTTAAAAATTCTAATTGTACTTTTATAACTGAGACTTTTGAGTTTGGCACTAATGACTCGGCAAAACTGGTTCTGGAAAAAACCCTGCATCTTCCCCCTTTGCACAACTGTCGTACTCTCTTCCACTATGGAACTCTGTTTTTAATAACTTCCAGAATTGTAGAATAATTCATTCTGGAAGAAGATTTAGAAGGTCTTTTAACTCAACTTCCTGCTCAAAGCGAGGTCAGTGTTGAAATCAGTGCAGATTTCTTGGGGCTTTGTTGAGTCTGATCTTCAGAACCTTCAAGGACAGGAATACCACAACCTCTTTTATTCCAATGCTTGACTCTACTCTGGATGAAAAGTTACTTACTTAAGCTGGAACTTCCCATTTCAATTTGACTGCTGTCTGTCATTTCTCCCATTGTGCACCTCTATAAGTAGCCTTGGTTTATCTTCTCCGAAACTTCCTCGTAGGTATTGAAAGGCATGATACTTTGTCATGGCAGGCCTTTCTTACGCCCCAGTCATAGACAATATTATACTATCTTTTAGTTGCTTCATCGGGTTTCAACGCTTTCTTTTTTGACCCATTCTTTTAAAATAGTTTGCATTAAAATTCCAGGCTCTTAAACTGAACTCTCTGCTGTTTAATATTCAGGTGGGCTTTTTTCCACAGACACTCCGGTTCTCACAATAGGAATATGTAACTATTCTCTTAATTACGAAGTCTCAAGAGTAATTTCCACTAAGTTGATTGCGTGAGTTGGAGAAGGTTGGTTTTTTTTTTTTTTTTTAATTTATCATGGTAACACAGGAATCTTCCTTCTCATGTAGGGCTAAACCAAACCCTTTAGCTCCCAGTTGCTTCACTAGCCATTTTCTTTTACTATCTTTATCAGCCACAGTATCTTAAGTGAACTTAGTGTTGTACAGAAATAATTTGTCAGCTGGTAGGTTTTATGTCTTATCATCTGTTTTTACTTTAAATTATTCTACAGTAGCTGGCAAGGAGCTTCTTCATGATTTTATACACATACAAGGATTTGACTTGCTTTCCTAAAAAGCAGGAATCAAAATTATGCAGTCATAGTATCTCTAGCCTGTTAGATAAAAGCACTGTGGAAATGCTGTTTGGAAGATGTTATGAAAACTTTGGTCAGGGTCACAGCGTATAATGTTTCTATTGTTCCTCTAGGTCATATTTTAATGTTTGGCTATTCAATATACTCCCAAGATTTTGTGTCAAGCTATCTAATTTGCTAATTTTCAAGACACAAAAAAAGGATCTAAATACTATGGGTATTAAAATTTGATGTGTTGGGAACACATCATTGGTCACAAAATTAGATAATTATCTTCTAAAGTGAGAAAGCTTCAAAGATGAAAAGCAGGAATATTCAAACTTCAGCTTTACCTTGAAGCTAAATGGCTATCACTTTATGACAGCTGTGCAAAATGTATGACTGTCAAGCTGTTTGTACATGATGCTATCGTATTACATTAATAGAAATTTTCACTGATAATGAAAACTGGTAGGAGGCTAAGAGTAAAGCTTTATGTTATGACTTGCAGCCATTGACTGTCTGCATCCAACAGATTTATTACCCCCTACACACGTCGTGCCTTTTACAATGTCTTCTGCCATTTCTTCAACAAAGTACAACAAGAAAGATATTATAGATGGCACGATACAAAAAAAATCTGAGTACTCACTTCACACTTCAGACTTCCACCTATCATTACCAACTGCAATGCAATGTTGCAGTAAAAGTAGAGATGAGTTCTGACATCCCCTGGAACTTTCCATGAAAAACATTGTGGGGGAGGAGAGGGGGGAATATGAAAGAAAACTGGAGGATTTCTGTTGGCCAACTCAGATTTTAATTTTCCTATTAAAATCAAGATAGCAGACTGAGATTCAGATATATCTGGCTTCTTATCCTAGGTCTGTAATAACATTCTTGATGGTCAGGTCACGTAATCTTGGTGGCCAAAATTCGGTGAACCCCTTAAGCATGATATTAACTTAACCTGTAATGTCACACATACAAATCCGGCAGTTGTGGTGGTGGTAGGATTTAATCCAGAATGCCAGAAGCCTTGAATTGAAAGTTAAAACTGCAAGCAGGATTTCGCCTCCGGCTCCCAACCCCCCAAACGGAGGCATCTTTGCCTGACTTTTCCATGTAAAATGGGCCTAGCAGTACTGCCTTTTGCCTTAGATTTCTAAACTTTGAAAATTGTTTGGATCAGGAGCAACACTTTTTGTAGAGTGTTTTAGCATATGGAGGGGATCAGGTGGTGAAGAACAGCACTAGCATATGGATATGGAAGTAAAGTACACGGAATGCATCCGCTCTGAGAGCTACAAAGCGTTAATTTTAACACACTTTTAAAATAAAACTTCTTTCACTACTGAAAAGATAAATGGTTTCCTGTAACAGTCCTGAATAACTCCAAAATTGATAGAAATCCTCTTATTTCTGCTGTTGATATTTGGTATCTGTAGTTGCCAATAAATCTCCGTATGGCATTGTGCTGGCAAGTGAAATTAAACCCTTTCTTGTCAGAGAATTAATTCTTCCTATGCTTTGAATACTAAGTGATATGCTATGGTGATGTTAGAAAGTAATTTTCAATTTTGCAAACGTTTTCTTCTTTCCGTTATACATTTTTTTTTTTTTTCCCCCACCCTGGTACTTCTTTCTTATATCCATTTTCCACATAAGTACAGTTCTGCACTATTTTTTTCATCTAGATCCTTCAGACTGACCTTTTCTGATTTTCTTCCAAGTTAGATCCAGCCAATAAGACTCGTTACATAGTCAAATTCACAAATGTCAAATGCAGTTAAATTGGGAATCAAACAATTTTCTTTATTCTTTTGTGGGTAGCTGATTATTTCTATCTGTATTGCAATTACCATAGAAATTTACTTTCTATGTGTACTTTCTCACTCTGTCCTTCTCTGTGCTCCCACTTGTTTATAGCCATTGCTTTTTTCCTCTGGAAAATTTTAACATTAATGTATTTTTTCAGTGCCTTGAGCAGAGGTAATCATAATGCTGCAGTGAGGATCTGGTCAGCTGGAGAAAAATATGCAGAAGTAAAATGAGTAATGGCTTAATAACACTATAACACATAAGAATGGGGGAAGGTTATGCAAATAAAAGTGCTGTTCTTAAAATTATCTTTTCCTTAAGTTATGATGTTTGAACCTTTAAAAGGAAGAATAAATACATTAGGATCTACTGGTGCACCTTACACGTTGTGAACATTATTGGAAGGAGAAGGTTATTTCCCCAATAACAGCCAATATACTTAGTTGTACCTTCGATGGCGTGTTCAGGAAGTGTGTGTGTGGGGGGGGCGAGGGAGACAGGATTCCCTCCAAAATTAAATGGAAATCTTCTGTCATAGCAGGGGAGGCAAGTTTACAGCATCTTTCTGACAATATAAATTGCAGGGAGGAGTCAGTGTCAGGAAGCTACTGCAGTCTGTCTAAAAAACTCTGAGGGTGAGAACAGGGATGTGTAGAGGTAGAGAGATGAAGAGGAATGGAATGCATTGGGAGCAAAGAAGCAGAATGACTGAAGAAAGTGTTGTGGATTTTTTTTTTTTTTTTTTTTTTAGTTTAATACAATTGGAGAGTACATTTGTATGAAATTCCATCAATATCTGTATTCTGGTGATTATTTTTGAAAAATCTATTAAATGAATAATTTTCATATTAAAAATATATAAGCCACAGTCAGAAAGTCATTTGCTATTTTTGAAATGTATGAGTACCACATGATTTCAAAACTTTTGCGAGAACTAAAATTAAGAGGAAATTATATGCTAAGAAATGTAAATTTCAGTTCAGGAAAGGCATCTGAAATTAAACTGAGTATTAGTAATGACATAATTCTGAGTTTTGTATTTGGCTTCCCAAATTTTGCTTAAAATTTGAATGCTTTAATATTTTTAAAATTTGACGATTGCTATGCTGAAGTCCTTTATTCTGTACAGCCCCAGTGCAATAGGAATAGAGTTCAACTACATTCATAACTTGGCACTAATTCTGTCCAGTCCACCTTAAGCATGTTATTAATGTAAATATATGTTTGTTCAGTAGAACTTCCTCAGCATTACAAGACGTCTGGGGAATTTTGTCTGAAAAAGGATGGTAGAAAATGGCATTATATGTAGGATTGGGACCTATACTTATGTGTTGGAATAATTCAAATGTTAGTGTATAGAATTATTCATGTATGGCCATATTTATCTGATTGCATGCTGTTTATTTATCTTGGTTTATAAATATACAGGAGTCGTGTAACTGAAAACTCTAATTATTCTGAACATAATTTGTCAGACAAAACCAGCTGCTAACTCAGCTCTTCTCAAGAATCTTCAGTAAAATGCACAACCTAATAAATAGTGTCTTGAAAAGTACAAAATTCCCATTCACAGAAATCCTCTGTGCCTATCGGATATCTTCCTCTTAAGAGCCTAATAAAAACCTATGGCTTTCTGGTGTGACTAGAAGGACAACAAATCTGGGCAGACTGTACTGTGGCTTGCATTGCTTGAACTTCATTCACTTAAAACAAAGTTTTCAGTATTATAGGACAACTCTCTAATTCAGCAGAGATGATCCTTTCACATCTTAGTTACTGATTGAAATGTCAGTATGTTTGTTGTCTAGTTGGTGCAATCATTACATCGAATTAAATAATGCTCCTTCTGCTTTAGAAGCCTCCAAAAAAACCTATAGTCCTGGTTTTGCCCCTGACCTGTTGATTGACCTTGTGCAAATAAATTCTGATGTATGTCTGATTCAATATTTATAGAGATGTGGAAAATTGTGCTTACTGCTTACTGTCTGCAGTTTAAAAAAGAAGTTTTGATGACAGCTTGTGTGTAAAATTTGCTTTTGTGGGGTCGTGTTTTTTTGGTGTGGTGTTTTTAGTTTTGTGGGTTTGTTGTTGTGGGTGGTTTTTTTGTTGTTGTTTTGTTTTAATAAAATGACATCAAATATCACTTATTAATATGTACTGATGAATGATTGATCTAGTTGACCAGGTCAGTTTTCTGTAACTTCCCATATAGTAGCAGTGCTGTCAAAAAAGAACAGTCTTGGAGTCTGGATAATATAGCATCTGTTTCCAAAGGCTTAGGAACTTGAATGAAAACAAGGTGCATGCAGGATTAACATTATTATTTCCATCTTATTTAAGAATAAACTAATTACCACAACATTCGAATTTACATCAGTTCAGGAGCAATTGAAGCAAACACAGATTGGAGTTACTTCGCTTGTTGATATGAATCGCACCTTTGTAGTAGTCTTGTGCCTGAAATAAGGTCGTATATGGTAACAGTATGCATGCTTTTAATGAAAAGTACTTGCATAAGGTGTTGATTAGCTCAAATATTGTAAAGGAATAGCTGATTCTGCGTTGACTGTCTAGGGCTAAAGTCATGACTGCCGATGAGAAATGATGTAAAGAAGAAAACTGAGGAAAAGAATTGCTGCTGGACTGGCAGCTAGTTAAGGTACATGCAAGTAAGAAAAAAAAATTCCCCATATATCTAGGATATATGAGTAGGTCTGTGTCTACTATGATTGTATGCTGCCTTGCAGGCCTTTAAACCAGCACTTAGAATGCTGACTATTGTATAAATTGCAAAAGGATTGTATCTGCAATCTGGAAGTTTTCTTTTATATTCACAATAATCATACACAGTAATGAGACTGTTATCTGTAATGAGACTGTATTCTGTTGGAAAAGAGGTGTAGAATGTTTGAGGGTGCAATGTTCTTTAGACTGGAAAAACGTTACAGTTTAAATACGAAGAGTAACTATAAATCTCCCTGATGGCTCCACATTAAGTCAAGCTGTAATTTATTTTAACTGCAAAAGTATATGTACTTTGCCGATTTTTACTTTTTCTCCTTAGTGGGTAGAGGTTAGAAGTGAAAGATGGCTTTTGTTTCCTTGTTTAATTGCCTAAAAAGAAAAGTAACTGACATAGAATCCCATTTCTTGTAGGTGAACAATAAAATAAGATTCTCTCACCTAGTGATTTCAACATATGCGCTCCCTAATTCTTCTGTTCATTCCCTTCTGGAGGAGCTGGCAATCCTTCTGTGGCAGTAGCTCTTCTCCTTCATTATGTCATGTATGAGGAATTGCTTTTTTCCTTTTTAATATGAGTGGCTTGATATACAACGTATCTTCTGCCTTAAGAATTTATTTTTCTTTTCCTTTCTGATACTTTTTCATTTCCTCTCCCTTCCGCCCCGCAATCCTCTGTCATCACTTCAGATTTCCGGTATTATTTGATAATTGGCTTTTTCAGAATACAGCTTTTCTTAATCCTATTTTCAGATTTACTCCTATGTATTAACTTAAAATTATATAAGTGTACATATGTGTGGTAAAGCCATATTGATGAGTTCTGTTCCATTAGTACCTTCTCAGCTCTTTGAAATATCCCAATACCTATCTCTTAAGAAATATAATATCTAACCTTGATGTACAGAGATCTCTCTATATCTACCAGTCTTATTCTACCTCTTAAATGCCTCTTCTTTTTGACTACTTTTAATCTAGAACTCCTTGTAGAATGCTATCTCTTTTGCAAAGTATGAATGATTCTCTGTTTTTTCATAGTGAATCTTTTTCCGTGCTGCTGCCCTAAATTCATTCTGTAATCTTTAGTGCCCCACTGATACTTCCAGACAAAGGAAATTGTGGAAAAAGTAGTAAAACATGAAAATATGTTTTTCATTTACCACTCTCTAAGCTTTCCAAAGCTGGAAGAATTGTTCAGGATACAAAGGAGGGTGGGCAGAGGGGAGCGGGAAAAGAAGAAACATTAGTTAAAGGAAAACTCTGAAAACCTTCATAACATTCTTTATTTCTCATACTGTTTAACTACCAACTTCTTAGTGGTGGCTTCTTTAATCTGATGTTAAGGAAATGGGACTCTGGAGACCCAAGTCCTGTTACTGTGTGTCACCAGGGCTGCTGGGTGATCTTGAGCAAATGATTCTGTCCTTCATACATTCTGTCTAGTAGCACGGTCTTTGAGACAGTCTAGCTCAGTTTTATGTTTTAATAGCTATCTGGTATTCCACATATACTGAACAATTGCAAAGGTGCTACCTGAAATTTGTTCTTGACTTGCCATTGTAGCTACAGCTCTGTTAACCAGGAGGATTGCAGCCCAGTCCTCCAGCATGATTCATTCAGAATATTCCTGCCACCTATTGCCACTTGCTGCAAAACCCACAATCACACTGCACTAGTTTCAGGTTTCTCCAGGTAGTTCAGAGATCAGGTCAAAACATATTTTCTTTTTCTAATTTAATTTCTTTTCTCAGGAGTTCTTCATAGGCCTTGCTTTGTTTTATTCTTACTCCTCTCTATGCACGTAGGTCATATTGTGTGACCACACACTTGGTTAAGCTTAGAAGTATTTGAATGTATAGTAGTGAGACTTTGGAGATTTAAATAAAGCAATTCATTGTATGTAGGAAAGATGGGTTTCTTACTAAATTTTTTTTTTTCCCTCCCATTTTATAATGTCTTTTTTTTTTTTTTTTTTT
>NW_009192564.1:0-229 GCF_000690835.1 Fulmarus glacialis
GGTGAGGGAGGGCGCGGGGGGCCCTGCGCGGGCCCCGGGGCGGGGTGGAGGGAGCCATGATTCCCCCCCCACAGCCCTGCGTGGGGTTTGCCCAGGGCTCTGGGCTTGTATGCACAGGAGAGGCAGGCTGGGGGTGTGCTCAGGGGCGCGGAGCAGTGCTGGAAGCTGATGAACTTGCTTGGTTTTTCTTTTTTTTTTAGTGGAAGGGGTTTGGGTTTAGAGACTCCCT
>NW_009192564.1:247-15801 GCF_000690835.1 Fulmarus glacialis
GGAGGGTGCAGGGCTTTGCCTGCCTTGGAGAGGGAGGAAGGCAGGCTAGGGGCCTGTGCGCTGTCAGGGTGGAAGTGGGAGCCCTAGCAGCAGGCGCCTGGTAAAGGGTTGTGACCCCTTTAATTATTTTATGTAAATTTACACTGAATCAAAGTACTACCGCACGACATAGCAGCGAGCTATGATTTCAGTCTTCAGCATGAGGTGTGGATGAGGCAGTGGTGTAGGCTCCTGCTAGAAGCGAATCGTCTCTGCGAACTTCAGGGGAGATGCTTTTATTTCTCTCCACGGCTGCTTCCTCTTTGTGGAGGGAGAGAATGCCAGTCTGCAGGATGGTGCCAGGGATGAACTGCACCCAAACTAAGAATGTGAAAATCTTATGTTCAGGCTGAGCACTTGAAGAGAGCTTGACTTGGTCTGTTTGTTTTTTAGTTTGTCGCCGACGGTATCTTCAAAGCTGAGCTGAATGAGTTTCTGACTCGTGAACTGGCTGAAGATGGGTACTCCGGAGTAGAAGTCCGGGTCACTCCAACCAGGACTGAGATTATCATACTTGCCACCAGGTAACTGAGATGCTGCTGTTGGCTCACAGGTGCTGTGCAAGTCTGTAAGGGATGCTGCTGCAGGCTGAAGCTTAAACTGGTAAATATTATTACGGGAAGCTACTTGGGAAAGAGATCCTGAAGAGATCTTTAGTGATACAGCAGTGTTGCAACCCCTGAACTAAGTTAGATGCTCAGTCTAGAAGCTCTTTGGGATGGTTACAGGCTCAGACCTGGAAACACTTTTCTCAGTTGTACTGTACTTTTTTTTTCCAGAACTCAGAACGTTCTGGGTGAGAAGGGGCGCCGCATCCGGGAGCTGACGGCTGTCGTGCAGAAGAGGTTTGGATTCCCTGAGGGAAGCGTTGAGGTAAAACTGTCTCGGTTAAAACAGTAGTAAGTGGGTTGTGCAGTTAGCTTTGTGCACTGTCTGGATGGTGTCAGATGAAAGGCAGTTTGACTTGAAGATAACTTGGGGCATGTTTTACCTGTTCTTACAAAACACTCATGCACTGAAATACAAAATGCTTTGCTGTTTGTGGTATTTTGAGTGCTGTCACTTCGGCTGGTTTTCTGTGATTTCCCAGTAAGGAGGGTGCAGGTAAAACTCTTTAAACTTACCTGTAAATATTTTATAGAGAATGTTGCTGTCCCAATATTGAGATGAGAAGCTAGTCTAACAGCATAATGTTTGGTATTCGTATGTTACCATTGAATTCATAATGCTTCTGTCCTTATAAAGAAACTGTTTCGGTGCAGAAGGATCTTTGAGATTTTTGAGTATGATACTGTAATGAAATAGGCAGTAAAGTGACAAACCAGTAATTTCCCATCTTTTAATGTTTGAAATCTGGTGCCCTTACTAGTACTTTCCTCTAAAACAAATTAGGGGCGGGGGAATGTGTGTCTGCGGTGATGCTCACATTTATTCCTGCTTGGCCAGTGTTGCTGGATCACATTATACAGTGAAGATTGCTGATTATCGCCAGCAAATGCTTAAACATACTGAATGGCATAAACCCTCACAGAGCGCATCGTGATTTGTCAGCTCTAGGAATATCGTGTGCATGATTTTGAATGTCTGCTTCTTCTGAAGTATCAGATTTTGGTCTCTTGGAGGTGTTAGATTTAATACATCTCACTCTCCCAGCTTTCAAAAATCAAACTTTTTCTTAGGTTTGATTTTAATACTTAAGCAGACTTACGTAACTGATGTGTTGTAAAAACTGTGTCTCAAGCGAAGTTCTTGTGATTGTCTGGATACCTCTCTCCAGTGATACCTAATGTTTTGGGGCTGTTTGAAGCAGCGCCATGAGATGAAGCAGCTTTGAGACTGCGCCATGGATGTTTTAATAGTGTCCTGACTTTCAGTGGAATGTCATCAGTGAGTCTCAGCTCTGCCAGGAGTAGGAGACAGGCACTGAAAGAGTTAAGGGCGTGTAGTGTCTGAGGATAAAGCTTCTGCATGTAAATGTGGAGGGACTAACTGAACTGGGTGTAGAGGATGGGGCATAGAGTAGTATGAAGCTCGTGTGTTCTGTTAAATTAAAAGTATCTTGAAACACAGCCCTGTTTCTGAGTTTACTTCTTTTCCTTTGTAGCTCTATGCCGAGAAGGTTGCCACAAGAGGTCTGTGCGCAATTGCTCAGGCAGAGTCCCTGCGGTACAAGCTTCTGGGAGGTTTAGCAGTGCGTCGGTGAGTAGAGCAAGTTGAATGTGATGGCACAGTGAGGAAGTGTGGGATTCAAATACCATTTCAAAAAAATTCCTTGCCAACTTGTCTTTAGTTTGAAAATTTAACCTAGTAATGCTGCACTGGGAGAGGGCAGTTTATATTTTTGATAATTCTATTGTATAGAAACTTTTTGTTTAGTACACAGTTACTTTTGATAGTAATTGCTAAGATAATGTATTTCAGACATAAAAGTTGAAGTCTTAGAGTAGATCAAGTTACAGGTTGTCTGACTGGTGTGCATAAAGCTTGCATTTTATTTCTTTGGGAATAAATGGGTGGAGGAGTGAAACACAATTTCAAGCCTTCTGGTTGAACTGTAGTTCAGGTGACAGTGGCCTTGCTTCTCAGATCCCTTCGGTGATGATAAGATGACGAGTCAGAAGCGGGTGGCTCTTGTTGCGGTACCTCTGCAGTGTCATGTTCTGTGATGCTGCGTGTGGTTCTTTCACTGAATGATTTAGAGGCATTTGTCTGAGAAGGGATGGGGAGCTGCACTCCTGACGGGAGTGTGTTGGCCACCTTCAGCTGTGGAGCTGCTTTTGTGTTACAAAGAATGTGTGCTTGTCGCTGTTTCCACTATCTCACAAGGACCATAAGTCACAAGAGTTTTGTTAGGCTGGGTTTGACAGTGCTAAAACTGTGTGAAAATTTTTGCTGCTTTGCGTAGCACTGACAGAGCTTTGGTTGCACGGGTGTGCGTTCGGAAGGCTTTTTACAAACAAAAGTTGAAGTGTGTTTGCCTGTGCTTGGAACTGGGGTAAAATGCCTCCACAGAGCCATGTGGATTTGGCAGAGTGGGAGTAACACTGTGGCTGTTGCTGCTCTCTCCCTGCAGAGCCTGCTATGGTGTTCTCCGCTTCATCATGGAGAGCGGCGCCAAGGGTTGTGAGGTGGTTGTGTCTGGCAAACTCAGAGGTCAGCGTGCCAAGTCCATGAAGTTTGTGGATGGCTTGATGATCCACAGTGGAGACCCGGTGAATTACTACGTCGACACAGCCGTGCGTCACGTCCTTCTCCGGCAGGGTGAGTGGCTGGGGTGCAGATCCCTTTGCAGGTCTGTTGGTTCCTTCTCTCAGTGCTTCAGAGCTAGAACATCTCAACTCCTGGCGTCCTGTGCCTGCAGGTTGGAGGCTTCCCTCTGTCACCTGTGGGGTGATAACTCGCATGATTTTGATCCACCACTCGTCTTGCAGAGTGGTTCAATTGTGCTACCACTAGTTCTTCTGACTCTGGAAGTCTGTTGTTTTCTTGAGCTTTTGCAACTAAGCTCTCACTGTGGAGTTTGCAAATTACATCTGAAGTAGAACTTTATTTGCATTTGTGTTACGTGAATAGGAAATGGAGAAGGGGCCTTCAGCAGACAGCAGAATTCTGTGTAGTCATCCCAGGTCATCCACTTTTCTCGTGGCGGGGATTAAATGTTTCCAGTTGAGAATGTGGCTTTAGATTTTCCAGATACTCTCACTTGTGTCCTGTGGCCCCTGAGGTTGATAGCAGAACAACTTACAAATGAAACGCATATTGACTGAGTTTGAGCTGTTGGCAGTTTGGATTCTGGCTTTCTTGGGTCCTAGGGGTAGGCAGACAGAACAGGAGTGCTACAAGACCCATGAAAAAGCAAGTGTCAGACAGTTTTCCCCCATTGCTGTGCTCTGTCAGGTCTTCCCAGCTAAACCAGCCAAGCCTGCTTACACTTATCCTTCCCCCTGGTAAAACACAGGTGACTTTTGCATCTTAATTGACTTTGGGTTACTTAATTGCAGAACACCTGATGTAGGGATACTAGCATCCACAAAGCTATTCTCTACCTTCCCTTCGGTGATGACACGATGACGAGTCAGAAGGGATGTCCTTGTGTCATTGCAGCCTGTTCAGTGCCATGTTCTGTGGTGCTGTGCTAAGGCTGCCTTGGGCAGGCTGTCCTGTTCATTGGATGATTTAGAGGCATTTGTCTGAGAAGGGATGCAAAAAACCAGTGCAATTTCTTTAGAAAGAGAGCTGAGTTATCCTGGGAAAGACCGGATTTAAAAACCATGGCATGACTTAATGTTATAGCACATATTCATCATAGTCCCAGGCTGCAGTTAGCAAAGGCAATGAATTGCATAAAGGTAAACACGCTGATGTAAATTCATGGTAACTAGATTTTTAAGTTACAGCACGTTTGTGTTACCGGGTTGCATCTTCGGTGTTGTCAGGAGATTTTTTTGATGCAGATAGCATATTTTGTAACCTTGGGGCTTGTCACTACTGACTGTGTGCTTGCTGTTTTGTGTTGAA
This sequence comes from Fulmarus glacialis, assembly GCF_000690835.1. Lineage (NCBI taxonomy): Eukaryota > Metazoa > Chordata > Aves > Procellariiformes > Procellariidae > Fulmarus > Fulmarus glacialis. Next base: position 4,805 of record NW_009192564.1, read on the forward strand.
TGAACATTTCTGTGTTGTCCTGTCACTCTTTACAGGAGTACTGGGGATCAAAGTAAAGATTATGTTGCCCTGGGACCCAAGTGGAAAGATTGGCCCCAAAAAGCCGCTGCCAGACCATGTCAGCATTGTGGAACCCAAAGAAGAGATCTTGCCCACCACCCCCATTTCAGAGCAGAAAGGTGGCAAACCAGAACAGCCAGCCATGCCTCAGCCGGTTCCCACTGCCTGAGGGGTAAGTGCCTGCGAGCGGTGGGAGGTAGCTTTGGTGAGGATCCATGTGGAAAAGATGTCATGTCACCAGAAAAGCTGTCAGGTAGCTGGGATACTGAGGAAAAAAAGCTGCTCCACTGTACCAGGTGAGGTGATCAGCTGGGTTGGGTTTAGAGTGTTGCCCTGGATGAAGGGGGCTTGGTTTAAGGCACGCTGCAAACCAGCTAAGCGCACCCTTCAGTGAAGATGAGATGACGAGTCTGAAAGGGAATATCCTTGTCCAAGTGCCCTGTTTCGTGTTGTGTTCTGCAGCATGGATTTGGGGACCTTGGATCACAATTTGAGTGACTTAGAGGCATTTGTCTGAGAAGGGTTCAATGCCTTGGATGTTTTCACATTGTACCACCTGCTACCAGTGTGCGGTTGACAGCACAGGGTATATATTCCTCATGGTTGTACCACCTGTTACCAGTGTGCAGTTGACAGCACAGGGTATATATTCCTCATGCAGTAAATATACTGGGATCCAGTTTGGGATAGACTCAGAAGCCAATAACATTGAGCACAATGTGTAGGCTAGTTTCATAAGTAAATAATCGAGGTTTGAAATCCTGTCTCCCTGAAAGAGTAGCTTCTAAGACAGAAATTGATAGCTTGAAATTGCTTGAGACCTGCTCTGGGTTGTCCCGAGTGAAAATGTGCAACTTGCTGCTTTTAAAAAGTTTGCTCACTTTCTCTGATCGGTGCAGCAGGAGGCACAGGGCCTAAGGCCTCCTCCGGAAGACTTCTTAGCTGCTAGTGAAAACCAGGCTGCGTTGTTCTCTGAAGCTGGCCTTGTGTAAACAGGGAGAGAGTTCAGGGAGTTTGCAGGGCCACAGTGAAACGGGAATCTGACTAGCAAGATCTGCTTCTGTGGGGAAAAGGGGGATCACTGGCTAAAATGCAAGAAGTGAGAGATGCTGTTTAATTTGAACTCTTGGAGCCCGTTTGTTTGTTCAGCGTTTTGGGTAGGAGAATGGTTATGGGAAATCGTTTGCCACCATCTCACTCAGTATTTTGTTTTTTGTTGTAGGGTTTGTAACATCTGCAACCAGAAGCTTGACTGTCCTGAAAACATCTCTTTAATAAAATCACAAAAGACAGTGTTTGTGGAGGTGCTTTTTTTTTTGCAAGATGTATTCCAGGAAAGCCTTGCTCCCACCTTTGGTATGGAAGGAATTCCGTTGCATTTCTTCCAGCTTGTGGAAGCTTCTTCCAGCTTGGAGTGAACTTACCAGATCCTGATCTATACAAAGTGGGGGCAAAATGCTGATTTCTAGGTAGAGCTGGAGCAGCAATCCGGTGTTTCGAGGGTCATGAATAACACCCCACGAACTGGAGTAGTATTGGTAACTCTTCAGTTACATACCAGTCCCTTTCTCCCAGCTTTCCAGAAGGGGGACCTTTTTTAGCAATGTCCAAAGCAGTTGCAGTAGTTTATACCTTTCTGGCTTCAACTGAAGTATTACTATATTCTACTAAATGCTTTTTTCACCTCTGTACATCCATTTCCCTTGTCACTGAAAAGACATTCACTATGTGACTTTCAGGGCTATAGACTGTATAGGAACATTATAGCTCCTGCTAGGGTCAGGTAACCTTAGCAGTGGAGATGTGGGGTGAGACAAACTTCTGAGTAGGTGTTTACACATTAGTTGGGGGGGAAGTGTACACTGTGGATTTCAAACCTTCTGTCCTAAGCTTTGAGATATATTCTAAGTGATTGGGGAAAAAACTTGTTTTCCTTTGAGGCTTGAGTAGACAGTCTATTAATTTGTCACTGAGTTAATAACTGGTTCTAATGAGCTGTAGGGTAATAGAGGTAGATCCTGAAGTCGGTAATAGATGACAAGGCTACTTATGCTATTGAAATGCGTAGTCTGGAGGCAGGGATGTGTTTTCACTTCTGTTCCATTGCTGTATGAATTACTTTTGATGCTTTTCTTGTCTGCTGCGGTCAAGCTAAAGCCCTGTGGCTGAAGCAGTGAGACTGAGCATTTGGTTAAGATTCAGGCAGAGATTCTAGTTCTGTCAGCTCCTTTCCCAGTGTGTTTTTCAAAGTCCAGTGCAGTAGCGGGAAGAGACTGTTATGCACATCGTAGGAGATTGTGTGTGCAGGATCAAGGCTTCGTTTTATTCAGATTTCGAGAAATTCAGAACGTGTTTGTTGCGTTAACAAAAATTGTACAAATCTGCAAAATTCGCTGCTTAGGAATAGCTTTTACATCCAGATTTCCATTTTCAGGAGCTTCTCTGCAGGAGCTAGGCAGGTGAGTTATGAACTGGAATTTCAAACTGACGGTGTCAGGAACTGGTCTGTCTGCCAGCGTGTGTGGATGTGTGAGCCTCAGCCTTCCTGTTCCCAGCTTCCCTGGCAGACCGCCTGGAAACCCGGCCTGGCAGGGTGCTGGCTGGGAAGCTGGTTAAGTCTGTCAGAGACAGATGTGCCTCAGAGAATGAGTCTGTTTCCAGGTTTATGTGCACATCTTTCAGTGGAAAGCTTTAAAAATGTTATTACACGTTAAGTGTTAGAGTACGTAATACCAACATTAATTTTTCAATTTTTTTTAAATGTGAATTTGAATTTTGGGGAAAAAAAAAATTGGACCAGCTTTGTTACTTTGTAGGAGCAGGGAGTGTGTGAAAGCTGAAAAGTCTGAAGCAGTAGAAGGGTGATACACAGTGCAAGGGCTTGCATGTTGTGTCTAAATTCTTAAAAGTCCTTATATACTAGATGACAATCAGCTGGAAATTTCTCCTGCAGTCCTGCAGTGAGGGCTGGCTTTCCCGGAGATCACTCAGTTTCTTTCTGGCTTAGAGCCCTCCAACCTGGTCTATCCGCCTATTAATCTCACAGTGTGGATCACTGGTAGAATCAAGAGTTGTTTAGTTGCTCGTGTGTAAGATCAAAAGGTGTGCAAGTAGCGTGTTTCAGAGTGGCATTGCTGTACCTCTCTTCTTGCTAGAGCCATCATGTTGTGAGAAGTTGAGGAGAACATCAAGGATTATCCCATAATGGTCAAGGTTTGCGTGCGTGAACTGAGTACCTTTCTAGCGTGCATTGGTTGGAGTATACCACCACCGCGAGCTGTTTGAAGAAGCAGAGATAGGTGCCTCGTTCAGTTCCCTGTGTCTTGAGGGTGCTGTCTTCCCTAGGATGAAAAACATGAGTATTTAAACGTGCTTGCAAGACGAGCTGGGGGTAGGATGAGCTCAGGAGCTCTGGAAAGCTTTTAACTTCCTTGCAATATTGCTATTCCAGGCTGATGGTGTTCCTGGGCTGCCACGGTTAGTGCTGGAGGTGGCTGCTGTAATCTTCTGCAGTGAAAGACTGATCTGGCAAGCATATGGTGCTTTTTCAGTCTGTGAGGAGCTCCATGCGGTTGTGTGTGCCTGCCCATCCCAGATATGTGCTATCTTGGTACAGGGAAAAGGGGAAATGTCTGGCTTTAGTTTTGCTTCTGTCTGAGTGGCAGAAGGTTGCATGCTTGAATGGACAGCAGGTTAATCCATTTCCAGCAGTGGAAGGACATGGGCCAGCAGGGTCTGACACTGCTGGATTTTCCAAGATGTGGCTGTATGCCCGCAACAATGGTGCAGGTTCTTGTGGTTCTTTTCCCTCTATTTATCTCATCTGCATCCCAGCTAGAGAAGCTTTAGGTTGTAGGGTCAGGATGGCTGGTCCCTGTGGCTAACAGCTCAGTTTTATTCCTACGCTGCCATATTTTCTTTTTAACTGAGCCATTTGCTGCTGTTAAATGTCAGAGCAGGGGAGGGCAGTAGGTCCTCTTACTGTGAAGCATTAAAGATGCTGGATACTTGCAGCTTCAGGAGAAAAATGTTAAAGTGAAAAGCCAATCTGCTAATAGTGTTCCCTTCCCGTGACACAGATGTCATGGGAATTCACGTGTTCTTGTGTATTAAGTGTAACTTTGGCCCATAATTACGAGATTAAGAAAGATGTATTGGATTTAAGGATGGCAAGGAACCTCTCTAAGCTCTTTTAAGAGTATTTTGCCTCCACCCAAACCCTGCAAGTGACTGTGGCTGCCAGAGGTTCATTGAAAAAGTTTTATTGCAAAATTATACAACTGTCATTGTGTGGTACAAGAACAGACAATAAAAGCCATCAGACGCCTGCATCCACACGATGCAAATTATTCACAATATCCCACAGTGTGTTCTTGCCTTGCCCACCCCTTTTACCCACCCCCCCCCATCCTCCATAACGTGCTACAGCGTGTGGGTTTCAGTGCGCCGACTCGCTGGGTAGTGTCTAGCATACACATTGGGCTTTAGGCTTCCTGTGCATTCTGGTACATCCTTGTGGATTGCCTCCTACCTCCCAACGCGCTGGGGAAAGCACCTGGGAGTATGATCTGGGAAGAGAGTAGGGACAAGATCTCCCATTCTGGTTGGCTTGGACAGGAATTAGGGCAGACGAGCTTTTCTGCAGTTGTGTAACCTCGCAAACCTGGAGAAGGCATGGTTGGGTCAAACTTGGGGGCGCAAGCTGCTGTATTTTTGCCTGTAGGAAATACCTTATAATAGACTTTGTAGTTGTAACTTAGTAAATAAGTGGAAATAGTCCTGTGTACGGTCTGAAAAAATGCAGTATTGGGCTTCTGTGTAGCAACCTGACAGCAAGCACATTGGCAGGGAAATGAAAACAAAGAAAAGCAATGCAGTCGCTGTCCTTGCTGGTTTCAAGTAACTGGCACTTAGATTGTGATGCACAGATTTCTCTCATTTCAGTAATCCTGTCATTACATGGCTTTGAGATGTCTCTCAGTGCGTAGCAAGGCTTACCTGACATGTGCTTCAATGCTCATGGGATCATTTAGTTACTTCTTTAAGTAGCATTAATTTGATGATATCCCTTAAAGAGAAGAAGATAGCAATAGCCTCCAAGTCTAGGCTGGAGCAGGCTGTGAAACTTGCTAATTACCAGACATAAATACGAGTATAACTATAAATACATTTGTTTTTCAGTGTGCCCTTATCCAGGTCAGCCAACAGGGAGTTAAAGTATCATGGATGAGAGGAGCTTCAGAAAAGGATCCTTAGGAAGTCAGGTAATGGCAGCTCTAAAGCTTTTATTTAAACAAGAAAGTGATCCACCTCCCCATGAGAAGCCAGCAGGAGTCCCCTGTCCTGCTACGAGAGCTGATAGATACCAGCCCTGGTCATAATTGGGAGAACCTTCACAGTGGTAACTGTCTCCTTCCCAGCCCTATGTGCTGATGCAGAAGCACCGAGAGAAGTGGAGTTCCTCTGTTGGCCCGGTACAGGATGTTTAATTCCAGATGTTGGCCCAAGAGCCCCCTTGGTGATCCCCAGAGGGGTGGAGCACAGCCATTTCTGTCATGCAAGAGTGTTGAAGGGACCTCAGGTTTATCTTTCTAGAAGCCCATCTGCTCTTTGGCCTCTCTGCTGACATCACTAAGCCACTTACTTCTCTGTGAAGTGTTGGAGCAAAGCTGCACTTGGCATTGCAGTGAGTGTTCTAGCTGATGACCTGCTGTGGTTGAAGCATGTAACAGAAGCATCTAACAGTCATCCAGAGCAGGGTTAGGCAGGACAGAGGGGCACAACTCCATACAATCTCCGTTCTTACATGCTGTCATGGTCCTGCTCTGTTCCCAGGGCCATAGAGAGGGCTGGACCGCAGAATTGGCCCTTCGTGCTCTGTTACATACCGCTGAAGGTAGAAGAGAGAAGCAAGGAACAACTGCAAAGCGACCAGAGCAGCTCTGGTGCGGTGCCGTATAGCATCTAAGGGGGAGAAAAGTAAGTGGCGGAGCTAAATGTGCAGAAGCATTGAGATGGAAGGGTGGAGGGCTTGTGCCTTTGCAGGGCTGATGGTAGCAGCAAGGTACTTAGCAGGAGGCTTAACTCTAGTGCAGGGAGGAGCTAGGCATCAGCCTGAACATCTCAGCTGAGGATGCCAGTAGCTGAGACAGTGCATGCCAGTTCCCTTCCACTTCTGGTGACCCTCTTGTGCCAGGCTCCCCTGTTCCTCTCTGGAGGTGGGTTTGTGCAATAAGTATTTTGGGGTGAGGTAAAGTGTATGCTGGTTTCTCATCACAATGCACCCTGGTCTGAATAGCACCCATAGTTCGAGAAGGATACAAAATAGTGTTTCCCGTTTTTTGAAATCCCCCACTAAAAAACACAAACCAAAGCTCTGGAAAAAAAAAAAACCCAAAACTAACTACAACTCATCACGCATCTTGTCCCCTTTGGGTCTCACGAGCCTGCCGATGAAGAGAATGGAGTTGGTTTTAGTGTCCTTGATCATGAAGATGAAGGGGTGGTCAGCATAGAAGAGCTTGGGGTTCCTCATCTCCTCTCGGCCGTAGATGTCAGCATCATAGGGGTTCCCTTCCGTGTCCCATTCAAGAGCAGCAGCGTGGAAGACGTTGGACAGGTAAAGGTCTTTCTTGCCAGAGATCTTTGACAAGTCAGCCTTGGTTTTGTCAATGGCTTCTGTCAGGCCCAGATCAGCCAAGTGTTTCTAGGAGGAGAAAAGAGGTCAGCAACCCTCCCAGAGATGACACAGTGCAATCCTTTCTAGCCATGGTTAGACTAGCTGCTGGAAAAAGGATGACAGGCACAGATAACCCATCATCCCACTATCTTCTCCCCCACTCCAAAGAACTGTAAGGCCCAACTGTTTTCTTTAAAGACCTCCTTTACCTGAAGGTCGTGGCTGACTTCCAGGATGACTTTAGGCAGTGAGATGGCCACTGATCTCTTCTTCATCTTGCCAGCCCAGGCCTTTAGCTGCTCCCTGTTCAGCAGTTTCTCAACCCTCTCCAGAGGCTCCACATGGTTTGGCATGATAAAGATCATGCTGGAGAGCTTGTGAGCAAGTGGCATCTCTACCACCTGGAGCTTCTCTGTCTCATCATCATAGTAATTGTAGAGACCTTGAAATCAGAAGCAGGAAATGGTGAGATGTGGAGCAGAAGCAAAGCTACCCACAACCTTGTTGTGAATTCACCTTGGACTTTCCCTGACCAGCAAGGGAAGTGAGTCTGAACACTGTTTTGGGAACTGGCCCAGCATTATTGGAGTTGGCAACAACTCAAAAATGCAGCTCTCATTTGTGTGATGAGCTGGGATTTATTCCTAACAGCCAAGCACTCAATAGTAAATGTGGATTCTCTCTGCTCACAGGGAGATTGAATCAGCAGAACGAGCACACTCTGCTTTGTTCTCCCTCACTCATTGACCATGAGGCAAAACAATCTTGGAAAGAGTTGGTGGAAAACTGGGTAATGGAGCAGCCGTGAGCGTAACTCCAGCTGGTCTTGACATGGGGCAGGGGGTTTGCAACTTACCTGTGCGATGCATCATAGGAACTCCCACAGTGTAGGAACGGGTCACCATGAAGCCACGGTTGTCCACCATCTTGTGATGGAACTTCTCATCCCAGTGAGCTACAGGAGAGAGAGATTCAGCTTGTAAGAAAAGGGAATGGGTGGTAATTTCATGCACAGTTCCTAACTACTCACTCTGGAAAAGAACATGCCTCCAGTGGACCTAGGGTTTGTTCACCTTCCCATTTGGGCTGCGATATATTGGCTCAGGCTAGGTTTGGGGTCACTTGTGTCAAGAATTGAAAGTAGAACTTACGCTTGAAGAACATGGCATTGACAATGAGGGCCCCATCAGTTTTCTCAACGTCTTTCGTGACCTCTGGGAGTTTCCCATCCGTGGTCTGGGCTGCCCACTCGTTAATGGATTTCAGGGCGCTCCTCTTGTCTCGGAAGTTGATCTTAGAGTGCTCGTAGTTGTAGTGTTTCTTGCTGTTCTTCACAAAGTCATCGGCGAAGTTGATGGAGGCAGGGCCGTACAAGCGGTTGCCGATCTTCCAGGTGACGTTGCGGGCTGTGCTGTTGCTGACCTCGTTCAGGAGCTCGGACAACCCGCTGTGCATGTAGTCGTCGTTTAGTTTGTCTGCGCTGAGCACTGCCTTGGCTTGGGAGGCGGTTGTGGCCTTGCCCCCAAGGGACACAAGGCCGAGGGAAGAGGCCACGACCACAGGGGACAGAAGGATGTTCTCCATGTTCTTGTCTTTCGCCATGGCATGGTAGAGGTTGAAGGCCAGCGTCGTGCTGCGGTCAGCCAGCGTTGTTGCCTTGTCGCTCAGCTTCCTGTCCTCCGAGGGCACGGCTGCAGCGACGCCGCAGAGAGCAAGCACCAGAATAATCCACATGGCTTCAGCAGCGCCCAACGCCTCCGAGGACCTGCTGGGCAAGAAGAGCTCACCGTCAGCATGATTCAAGCCCTTCCTGGAGCATTCAGAGACCCCAGGGGCTCTTCCAGTGAAACCCACTCCAGTGATAGCCAGAGCATCTGCATCAAACACTTCACTTGGGGTGCAACAATCCCAAGTCTACACTGGGCTTTCCCCTGAGCAACAATTAATCTTCAAGAGTCCAGGCTGCACTCTGGCATGCAGAGCCTGTGCATTTTGAATGAAAGCTTCCTTTTTAAGCAATTTTACTATATTACTATATGTTCATGTACAGTAAATGATTTAAGGAGGGGCCAGGGGATGGAAGCAAGATATTTCTGTCCCCAGAGTAGCAGGGCAAACCTCTGCCCTGGTCAGGAAAAGCCAAAAGCGGGATGTTTCTGCTGCCCAAGGGCCATGGGGCAGAGTGCTGCCCATTATTCCAGGGGCTATCGTGGTCCAGTGTACAGCAGGGATCGTCCTCTCTGGGGACCCCAGCTTGGTACCCAAATGCTCAGCTTTCTAGACACTAGATGGAGCACATGAGCTTCCACCAAGCTAAGTCAGAGGGGCCCCTTGAGAAGATCCAACGCTGTCTGGTCAGCTCTGTCTGACTTAGTTTTGTCTGTACCTCCCCAGGGAGGTACCAGGACAGAGGAAGGTGGTGGACCCTTCCTTTCCCCCAGCAGAGCCCCCTCCCAATAGGTTCATGCATTAGGTAGATGCATCTCATCACAACGTAGGTGCACCCATCCCCAGTGAGGGCTCTGAGCTACTAACTTTGATAAATCTGCAGACTGACCAGTCCTAAATGCAGTGCCTGAAAGCTCTTTGGAGCTCATCCTGCCTGCCTCCAAGGCTATAACCTGTCCCCAGACCTTCCCTCCCTCCTGACACTTCACGCTGCTCACAGCAACCCTTCCCGAGGCAGTTCCCCCAGGGTTTAAATTCCACCTCCATGCCCAAAGTGAGCTTTTCCTCCACAGGCTGCATCATGCCCCAGGCTACAGTGAAGTTGCCTTCCTCAGTCCTCTCCTCCCACCCTGCTCCTGGCCAGCCTCAGAGGCTGCTCCGTGCATGCGGAGACAAAACAGGGCTGCAATGGGGCAGCTTCAGGGTTAAAGCAAACAGAGCAGGAAGCGAAGGGCCCGCTGGGATTACATATGGAAGGAAACACGCACATAGCCCGAAGCAAAGAGAGTGCGCAGTTGCACCAGGGACCCTTTGCCAAAGTGGGAATTACGTAGGCTCAGAGAGGGAGGCAATTTGTATCCTAAAATCCTTTTGGGAGCAAGCCTTCCATTAAAAGGAAGAGCCATCGTGGCTACCCAAGAGCAAAGACTTGTGCAACAGGCTCAAAACTGCCCTTTGATGCACTTTTAAGGTGCAGACAGCAGCGGGTGTGGCAAGCATTTAAAATCTGAGGGGTTTTCTTTTGTTTTTTTCTTCCTTTTTATTTCTAAAGATACCTTGAAACTCTTTCATAGTGAGGTCAACGTTTGCCTTTTTCATTCTGAAAGAAAACAGATACATGGAGTAGTTCTCTTGCGAGCAACGGGCGGCCCACTCCGCTTACATCCTCAGCTTAAAAAAGGTTCATTACTTCACAGACTGGTGAGAAATTTGGCCAGGCGCGCTGGGCTGCGATGAGTGACGCAGCCTGCGACAGCGAGACAGAGAAATTTTGCCCATCCTTGGATTATGGCTGAGATTATTGGTGAATTCATAACTCAGGGTGAAAATAGGGGGAATCTGGGGGGGAACGCGCAGCTGATAACATCCTTTCCTGAGTTTGTATGGTCCAGCCCTGCAAGGGGACGCCCCGCGCCAACGTGGCATTCCGCAGACCTCCTCGGGGCTGTTGGGACCCGCTCTCCGGCAGGATTTGGAGGTGCCATCGCCCACGACAGCCAGCCAGAGGCATGCACCTCCTCCAGAGGCACGCGCCCCTTCGAGGACCATATTTCTCCCATGACCAAGACAAAGCCGCAGGACGGAGGCGTGCAAGCAAATGGCCATTTCCATGTCAGCAGAGGGATGTGACACTTTGTTAAGGCAGGCAGAAGGACAGGGTTAGTCAGTCTTGTCGCAGGGAGGCTGTAGTGAGAGCTCTCCCTCCTGCGCTGGGCTGGTGCCCAGGGTCCCGGAGGCTCCCAGGCTGGGCTGGAGCAGGGGCTGGAGGCATTCTCCAGCCAGGGCTGCTCTGGGACCACCTGCACCACGTTGGTGCTTCCCTTATCCCCCTCTTCTCTTTCTTCACCCCCTGAACAGGGTTAGTCAGTCTTGTCGCAGGGAGGCTGTAGTGAGAGCTCTCCCTCCTGCGCTGGGCTGGTGCCCAGGGTCCCGGAGGCTCCCAGGCTGGGCTGGAGCAGGGGCTGGAGGCATTCTCCAGCCAGGGCTGCTCTGGGACCACCTGCACCACGTTGGTGCTTCCCTTATCCCCCTCTTCTCTTTCTTCACCCCCTGAAAGTTTTTCCTTGGTGCAAAACCAGGGTGCAGCTTC
>NW_009192565.1:0-4325 GCF_000690835.1 Fulmarus glacialis
GGGGGTGGAGGGGGAGCAGCAGGGTCCCCGAGCTCCTCTAAACCGAGGTTGATGGGAGCCGTGCTGTCTCTGCTGGTGATAAAAGCGGCCAAGGAGGATTAGCCCTTGCTCATTTAAAGGTTAAGCTCAAAGCTAACCTTTGTGACTAGGTCTTGCCTGCAAGGCTTCCCATTCCGAGAGTGTTGAGGGTGAATAATCTTTTTTCCCCCCTACTCCAGCACCGATTCCTGTTAAAGCAGTCTAAAAATGGCAGATTGTTTCTATACTTTCCTATATTTATAGGTGTTTATTAGATAAGTGCACAGAACCCCAGCCATATGCCAGGACCCCGATACTATTAGCACTATAAACACGAGCTGAAGAGATAGTCCTGTCCCAAGACCTTACCAATTATGTATAAGAGATTACAGATAGAGAAGAATGCAATGAAACAATACAAGCCAGTATGACAGGCAGGGAACTCGGCACAGCATCGCACAAAGTACTGAAGGTACTGAACTATTTACTGTTATGTGTAGCCTTTTGCTCAAATCAGCTTTAAAGGTACCTGGAGACAGGATTATGGGGAAATAGTGGGAACATGACTGTGTATTGATGGGATTTTCAAAACTGCCAAAATGACTCAGGAACATGCATTCCTTTTATTTTGACAGTCCCACCTGAACTAAAAAAAAAAGCAACAGTGACACAGGAAGATTATAAAACAAACTGAGAAAAACTACACTGAAGACATATGAACCTAATATTCTACTAAATATACCAAAGTCATGGAGTAATAATGAAGCTCTTGGTCTTTATTGTCAAGGTATTAAACAGTCAGGGCTGTTGGCTAAATCATAATTAACCTTCTTAACTCCTTCAAAGAGCTTTGACTGATCTATAAGACATGACTGTCCTTTACAAACATTGTGTTGACTTGTCCCTGTTATTCCATACTTCCACGTATGTCTGCTAAATTCCGTAATGTAGTGTCAGCTAAATTGACTGGTGCAGAAAAATTAGGATCTGTCATTCCCAGATTCTCTCAGAGATCTTTTTTGCAAGATGCCATCGTATTTGCCTCCTTCTGCCTTCGCGTACCAAGCTGTTTTCAGCAAAAGGCTATACGTAACAGTTCATAGTTCAGCACCTGCAGTTACTTCGTACCTGAGTTTCCTAAAAATTCCTCAAGTGTGAATACCATCTGGTCCATGTTATTTGTTGACATAATTATTGACTTGTTTCAAAAGCTCTTCAGTTTGAAACAACTGCCTCAAATTTAACCTTCTTAGAAAAAGATTCTGATGTAGACTCTCTTAAAACTCCCCACTGGTGAATTCACACAGCCTTTCCCCTTACAACCTAATCTTTTCTGGACGCTTTTTAAAACCAGGATTATCTATTGGTCCTATAGATTCTCTGGCAGACTTCCTGCTTCTGATGCATTTGAATTAGATGTTAGTCATGTAGCTTAATGCACTTTAGGAAAAAAAACATAGATATTAAGGTCTCAGCATGGTATACAAATTTAGGCAAAATAAAAATAGAATACTTTTTCCTTTGAAGTACTATGCATCTACAATTACATAATAAATTGCAGTCCTTAACAACCCCTCCTCCCTAAACAATTAAAAGACCTCATCAAAATCAATTTTTTTCTATATTAAAAAGACTTTAGGTCACTAAATTAAGTGACCAAAGGTTGGGAAAGCCAGAAGGCTGCCCATGAAACCTTAATTCAGACCTCCTGTGCGTGTGCATTGCAACCCTGTACTTAATTATGAGTTTGTCTGCAGAATACCAGGCTCCATTTGGAACATTTGAAATTATGTAGTGGCAAGATGTGAGACTGGCTAATTATGTCTCCTCTTGTGTTCCCATTCATTTATTCCTTTACTTTCTAGGGTCTCCTTTCTGCTCATCCCTTATCATATCTCATGTGGAAATTTCTCTTTTCCTGGTTTGTCTGAAATTCTTACCCTTACATAAGCACTTTAGTAGTGAATCAGGTAAAGGTTTTTACCATAGGGTCACAGAGATTGCTAATTATTCCTTCAAAGGTCATTTGTGATTTTTCTCCAAAGGTGAGAAAAAATTAAAAGAAAAGGAAAGAAAACAAAGACAGGAAGAAAGAAAATGAAAAACAAGGAAACAAAAGTTTCCAGGTTGAAGTAGAAGGGAAATAAGGAATTGAGGTCAGTCTTCGTGATATCATAGAGCTTCCTTCTTACAAAGGATCAGCTGTCAAATTACAAGCTTTACAGAGAGAGACAGTTGTAGATGAAAGCAAAAGGAAGGCATTAAGTTGCCTGATGGCTTGGAGGGGAAGGATCATACTGTATTTATAAATAATGCTGTACTGTCTCAGTAGACATTCTGGAAAATTGACAATTTTTTTTAAATTTGTGACAAAAACTCTGCTTTCTTTCTGCTTCTCTTGGAAGAAGACCTCACCAGTCAAAGCCATTGTTTCCTCTCTACATTAGGTATTACAAAGAATAAACACTTTTCAGAGGATTATTTTCTATGGAGATGCTTGAGATGCAATCATGAGCTAATAACTCACATCTTTGGTTGGTGAATTTGGCCTTCACATAGAATTGTAATGTTACCTTCAAACTGTAATGTTGTTTCAAAAAGTTTTCCAGCAGAACTAACAAAAACTGGAAGCAGTGGTGTTCGTGACATTATCAGTAAGTTAGCATTATTACAGTGGACTAAAAGCAGTATTTCTACTTCATGGGAAATTTTAGACCTGAAACAGGCTAAAGCAAGAACTATTCAATATTCTTTTTTTCTGGAACGTGAACATTCAAAGAAAATTTGAGCTAGAAAAACATACTATTTCCTAAAAGTGGGGTCTCTAAAGGCTTAAGTTCCCCAGTAAAACTGAGTATAAGCATATTTTGTTTGCCAGTCAATATCACAAAACTCACATTTTCAAAAGAAGTGGCTAGAAATGGTAGTTACTCTCCTGAGTCCTTCAGTCTAAATTTAGAGACTTTCTGACCCTTTCCCATGCACTTTCTTTGCAATCATTGGCACTAGAAACTTGATTTCTTAAATAAAATTAAGATTATCTGCTTCTTATTTGCTTCCAGGAGTTTTAATAATAAGAAATATCCTCAAAATTGTGATAATACTGTGTGCAGAGCCATGCTGCAGGGTATAATGGATTTACCTTGAATGGTATAAGAAAGCAGAAGTAATTTTTTGAAGGCAAGGCATGTTACAGTCCAGTAAAATTAAACACTCATGACTTCAGGGACATAACTTGTGCAGATACATTTTCACATAGGCTTATATGCAGGCAAGCTCATATTGTGGGATATTTTTAATGTGTGGCCTTCATAATCTACCACGCAGAGCTGCTGTGGGGATTAACTAGCTAAGATTTGTAAAGTGCTTTGAAGATTATAAGGTATTAAGTTGCATAAGTGCTAAGCACTATTATTTAATACTTAAGTATTATAACCAAGCTTTACAGGACAACTCATGTTCACCTCACTAGTATGAGTCTTTGTGATTTCAATATAGTTGTTGCAAGAGGTAAAGCAAGCAGAACTGACCACAAGAGAGTTAAATTCCTTTCTTGTTTCACTATCAGAGACTAAAGTGAGATACAACTTAATGGTGTTGCAGAAAATTTAATTGAAAAATAATTATTATGAAATGCAAGAGTAGATCCAAGAAATCCACATAAAAATCCAGGGCTCCTTAAGGTGCCAGTTCTACCATCCTTAATCTATGTCCTATCTTACCCAAGTAGACCCACTGACTATTCTTCAGGAAGTACAACTCCAAACCCCAAATCCATAGATGGACCAAATACATCAATTATATAAGCTGAAAATGTTGCCAAGTGACAGTAAGGATCGGTAAAATCTGTACACTGGTAAGTTGTACTTCATACATAATTTAGCTTTGACTTGCATCAAAAAAAAATTATTTAAGTTAAAATTTTGGAAGAAAGATGAACACAGAGAGACTGTTGTCTTTATCAATCACATTGAGAACACCTTTTTTTGATACAGTTTCTTTCTTAAGTTTCATTTTGGTAACAACCTTGCTTTCCCTTGTTTTGTAACATCAGTTTTCAGTAGTGGAAGTAGTTGTTGGAGTTTTTTGTGGTAGCAAGGGACAGAACATGTTAACAAAATAACAATAACAGAAACAACATGACATATTTTTGTGCCTAACTATGTTGGAGACAGAGGAACACAAGTGTTTCAGGGCTGCTGACACCCATGCACTATAGAGGGTGGCATATTGTCGGACCCTGAGCTGCATTCCAGCATCCTGAAGCCATAAGACCCTAATTGGCATGCAGGGAAAGAGAGTTGGAT
>NW_009192565.1:4356-16739 GCF_000690835.1 Fulmarus glacialis
TACAAGGACTAATTATTATTCAATGGCAGTCTCTTTGCAGGACAAAGTACTCAGATAGTACTTAAATTTCTTGCCTCTGCAAAAGTGCTGCAGACATTTCACAAGGACAGGCTTTTCAAGTATATGCATTTCCTCTCTGTGGCTAAGAATAAAGATTACTTTCCTATAGTGTTTTGACATTTTGATCTGAATTGAAGCATATAATAAAAATGCACTTCACTGAATGTCTCCAGCATGAGCAGAAATTCAGCTTTGGAGACAAGTAAAGGTAAAAGAGGGCAAACAGAGAGTGAATAGTGCTCTTATACAATAAACACAGATGCTTGTCCTTTCCTGGGTCAAGGAAGCTGCAGGCCTCTAATACTCCTACTTCTCTTTGGAAAGCATAAATTTTGCTTCCTCTATTAAGTTATTAACAATCATTGTGTCACAGGACATCAAATTATTTGTCCCAAAACTCACATAAAGTCCATGAAAAAGCCAGAGCTCCATTTAGCTTTCTAGACACGGATCCCCTTCCCAGACTGCTTTAACCATTCAACTTAGAAACAGCTTAAAACAGACTAGAACAGTGCAGTGCACATTGTTCAGAGAAAAGATTTATCTGCATATGGTGGCAAATTTGACTCTACGTACTCAGTTAACAGGGTCTTACCAGTCTTTTGACCAGCTATCCCAGGAAATGTGGGAAACTGGAGGTAGTATTCTTCATTCAGACTCAGCTCCTCAAGCTCAAAAGTGTTCACACAGAGATTCAGGGCTTCTTTGTTCTCATCAGGTTTTACAGGTTTTCCAACCCTTTATCTGAGGCTCCACTCATTTCCACTGTTGCTCTCCCACCTCAGTGTCACAGCTAAAGCAAGAAAAGCAACTCAGCTGTAATGTTCTTTTTTGTCTTTTCAGGAACCTTTTTCTTGGATTTCCTTACTTCTTTCTGTTTTGTTTAGAGTCTTAAATTGTACAATGGCAGCTACTCATTATTCATTTTAGATTCAAATTATGGGTTACTTATGCTGTTGCTCATGCCAACAGTAAACTACTTGACCTGCATTAGTGTTCTTAATGCTTATTTTGGCAGAAGTGAAATTGTGTTTCTGAAAGGGCAGATATTTACCAGATGCATTACAAATCTAGTTAGAATTTGAAAAAAATACAGCTGGATCTTCTGATGCCTGAGTTACAGAGCTTGAAAGATACAATGACTACTATCAGTTCCACATACTGTGCAGACCATGACACACACAGTTTGGAAATAGGTGTATGTGGCTCAGTTTTCATGCGATTTTAGTATATTAGGCAAGACCAAAACACTGTAAAAATAGAACCATCAACAAACGTTTTTTAATGTTGCTTAAAACCAGTATCTGGTGTACAGGACAGAAAGAAATACAATAAGCGAGCATCCCATCAGTCCCTCCATGCAATGGATCATGCAGCACTAAAAGGCAGTGCATATGTGTCATGCTGGCAGTAGCCACATGCGGCTACACAGTGGACAGTATTGAAAGATGGCATGTCCACAGTCTCCCCATACTCACAGCGGACCAAGATCCATTACATGAAGACCATGTGCATCTTTTCCATCTTTTCCTTTCTTCAGATGGCAGATGAGTTCAGAGTATGCTGAGCCTTAAATATTGTCTTTCTCTGCTGAACTATCTACCAGAAGTACTGTGAAAATATCAGACTTCTGCTGCCCTGAGGTCCCAGCAGAAACCATTTTCCTAGGGCTGTAGAGCCCTCTGTCTATTCTCTTTAGTCTCTGGGGCTCCTATTCTTCCCATACATACCCACATCCTGTAACTGTCAGGACCAAAGAAACCGATGCGTTGGGCTCTCTTTTCTCATGCATCAACCCATTTCATGGAGGGGGGTGGGGGGAAGGTTAGTCTAATTTAATTCCTTCTGATCACCAAGGAGCAGAAAATATATGCAATGCATTCCAGTTAGACCCTCCTGTCCAAACTGCATCAGAGCTAGGAAAAGAGTCTCATGTTAACTGCATATGTGTATAGCAGGGATTTCTATCCCAAGTAGAGAAAAAAGGTCTTTCTTGGCAAGGAAATCCGTTAACATCAAGGAGTCAGAATTTGAGTTCTTAATATTTCTAAACTTATTCCCACAGTATTCCTCCTGCATACTCACTCCAGTGAAATGCTGAAAGTGTTCTTCTGCTCCTTTATATTTAAAAGGGGATCAATGGAAGCGAGTTTTTTTGGAAGCGGTTCTTAGAATGGCTCATAGATCCGTTATATTTCAGGACCTTTTTTCTGCTCCTTTACCTTTGCCCATTTTTAAGTTAAAGTAACAGAGTGAAATGTCTTATGCTTCATTGCAAATATCAAACTGATTTTCTCTCCCTTCTTTGCAAGTTTAATTTAGTTTTATGAAAAGATATCTGGGAAAAAAAAAAAAATTAAGAGAACCTTACTAAAAATAAATCCAAGCAAAGAGCATGTGTTGAAGAGTTGCAGAGTCCTCTCAGTCTGGAACAAGAAACTTAGTCAAAAATGTGCCTTTTTCTCACAATTAACTCAAAATTAAGTAGGAGCTTCTTAAGATCTGGGGAAAACTCCTACTATTGTTATGGGTCCCCCAACAGGGGCATGGGATGGTCAAATCTCTACCCCTGTATATCACCTTCTCACCAAAAACTTCTCCCCCTCAAGAACTTCCAGAATCTACCTTCCTGCACCGCCTTACGAGCAAGAAGAAACTCAGATCCAGCAATGCAAGTGGAAATGGAAGTGAGTGTTGAAGAACAATGATGTGACATTCTGGAGAGCACACTACTCTCCTAAATCCCTGTTCCTCCTGCCCTGTGTCTCCTCCCCAGCCCACAGAATTGCAGGTGTGCAGGTGTACGAAACCACCCCTAGGCTGTGCTCTGGATAGGTATTAAGTTAATTATTAGGCCCTGGCAATCTTACCCTGTTTCCATATCTGAAACTTTTCAATATGCTGTCCAGGAAGGAGAAAAATCTTGGGGGAAATCCTGACAAGCTGCTGGACTGCTATTCCAGCCCCTTGTAGTTTCAGGTTACTTGAGGTTTAGGCAGAAAAGAGCGCAGCCTCACTCAGAAATTTCTCTTCTTCATTCCAGGCAATAGCTCCCTTAATAGCTCCCTTACAGCCTTCCCTCCCAAGAAGACCCATGCTGAACAGGGGGACTCACTGCAGTCACAGTACTGAGGGGGCAGTAAGTACTGAGTTGCTATCCTGTGGGCTACAGCTTTCTCAGGTGGTGGTTTTAGTACTGGGAAAGGGAATTATGGAACTAACTGGGTTTTGAAGGGAGTTGCCTGTAATTTCCAGCTGGGTCTTTACCAGAGGTTTCCACTTACTTGTTGACAACAATTTTTTCTCTCTTTAGAAAAAATCATCTTTCTGAATTCCACTTCTCATCCTGAAAATGCACCTTTTTTAGTTTACTAAAGCTGTAGGTTCACTTTTCTTGTTTCTCTGAAGTGAGATCCTAATACCAGTAAGATCACCCAAAATACATAACAGACTCTGAAATAGTTAACCGTTTTAGACTTACCCATACAGCTCACTCTCTGAGGACTTTCAGATTCTCCTTTGGAAGTAAACTGTCGTTACACTAACACCACCGGTGGGGAGTAGAAGTTAACATCGTTCTCTGTTGATCTCACGTGGAGCTTTTAGGCCTTGAGAGAGTGACCACTGGCAGGAAAAGCACCTGACATGAGGAGTAGAAAGAGGTGGTTAAAATGTAGTCCCCCCCAAATCTTCAAATCAAAAAGATGTGTAAAACGTTCTTCTTGAGCACTAGTAGACTTTAGGTTAGCATCTCCATGTTTTGACAGGAA
Source organism: Fulmarus glacialis (assembly GCF_000690835.1). Classification (NCBI taxonomy): domain Eukaryota; kingdom Metazoa; phylum Chordata; class Aves; order Procellariiformes; family Procellariidae; genus Fulmarus; species Fulmarus glacialis. The sequence continues at coordinate 8,187 of NW_009192565.1, forward strand.
TTGTAACAAAGATTTGAAGGGAAATGGCTGATCTGTACCAGGGAGGGACAGAAGTTAGAGGACTGAGGTATGCTACGCTACATTCAAACCGATGAATCAAACAGGCCACAGCACCCCTACTCCCTGGCCATGATGCTGAGTGTTATTGCATGGGACAGGGAGCAGGGAACCGCATTTTAGGGAAAATCCCCAGCCTGTGCTGTCCTCCGAGCCAAGCTCAGGAATCGTCTGGTGAAATCCTAACTGGCATCTCCCAAAATATTGCAGAAAGCATACTAACAGCTAAACAGTTTGGACAATCAGAGTGCAGTGGTAGAGCCCAAGCCTCTATTTTTTTTTAATCCTTGCCAGTATAGATGTAGACCTATCTTGTTTACCTGAAAAGAATCCTTTGCCCTGCTATCATGGACAGTGGCTTCTCTGATATGGCTTCAGCTCAGGCATGCCTACCCCTCACAAACAAAAGCCGTGTAAGATATGCCAAAAAACAGATTTTTCTTTCCAGATCCAATGGATGCTACTGAGGCAATTGCTAATGGCCTTAAGAGAGATGGCAAGCTCTGACAGCGGCTCACTATGCCAGCTCACTAACAATGAGTTAGCTGAAAACCAGGAGGAGGAAATGGAGGTGGATTAAAGCTATTGCTGTGTGCCTAAAAGAACAGTGTGTTGAGAAGAACGTTCCCACTCTACTTTCCTATTTTCTACAGATAGAAAATGTGTTTCTGCTTGTATAGCATTATGATTGTGTATCATTCATGATCCTTACAGCTATCTCATGACTATCTTCATGCTGTAATGCAGCCTTTACCTTCTCTGCATGTGCTTACACAGTAAGTTGTTTTACTTCTACCAGTTTAACCACTACCAATCACACTTGTCACATAGCTGTGCACTAGTTCTGCAAACACAGTGCAGATTTTTAGAGCTTGATAAGCACATCCCTGCACTTACACTTGGGCAACGTATACAATTCACCCTAAATCAGACAAATGGATCTTGCTGAGCCATCTGTTTGAAGATATGTTTAGTTATATAACCTGAGCTACAAGTATTTCCTCACAGATGAAGATATCTCAGTTTAGACAGCTACAGAGAGGGGACTGTGCACCTGAAATATCCCCACAAGACTGGAAAATACAATGCAGGAACTGTTCCAAGACCTGTGCCCTTCTGCAGCAGTTTGTGGAGGCCTGGAAGGATCCCCTCAGTCATCAAAAATGGCATTGAAGTCTATACTATAACACTGAAGTGAGCCCTAGGATCTTCATTTGAATGAATATCTAAGATCCCTTTAGTCAGTATGAGGTCTACTCAGACCTATTCAGCTGGAGTTCAGAGAGCAGATCAGATGGCAAAATACAGGGATGCTTGGATTTATGAGTCCTATCCTTTCCAAAAAAAAATGTCGTTTTTTTGGTTAATTCGGGGTAAGACTCACAAGACCAGACTCTGTCCCCACATTTGCACATGCTACTAATGTGAGGTGCCCATTGAAATTCTTGTGTTGCTTTAATAAATGTTTACAAGCAGCCCAACTAGAAACTTGATTTTCCTTGGTGTACTACATACAGATTAAATTTACACATTTGTGGAAGCATGTAATTTGTTGGGTTTTAATAAAATTTTAGCCATCTATACTACAGCATTAGTAGTTCACTTGTATTACTGCACAGTTTGCTTTATATTATTTGTTCATTTATAATAATAGAAACAAATATTCATCAGAAATTTTCAGTGCTCTTCTCCAAGAGTCATGATATTTTGCCTAGTTTCTGTTTGGTATTGTTACAAATGAAATGTTTTTGCTTTGTATATGTGTCTCACTTGTTCATTTCACTGTATTTTTCTGTTCTAAACAGACTCTCAACCTGTACTCATCATCTAAGCATATGAATCACTTTTTCTTATGAGGAGTATAGCATCAGTCAGCAGTCCCATGATTCTGCCTTGTCTATTTTGCTCTGCTCTTGCATCCCAAGCTCATACCTGAGACTGAAGATGAGTTTAGTGGACACTCCAGCCCAAAAGGGAGTGTCCTACCCCTACTCCTATCCCAGGATGTAGCAGCTGAATTCAGCACTATGGCAGGAACGTATGGTGTGTCACACCTTTTAAGCACACCCAAAGCCTTGAAAACCTTTCCATGAGCATGGGTGACCTTATTCAGGAGTCTTGCAAGAAAGTGGTCCTCTTGTGGAAGAAGAACATGTGAACAAACCCCTCCAGAACTGCTGGCATGCATTCAGGACATACAGTTGTCAAGATCACAGGATCACCCCAAGGTGGATGCAATTGTACATTCTGCTACGTACAGGCCGAGGTCAAACATGACTGACTGGCTGGTCTCAATGAAGGCAGCGTATATTTCTGAGGTGACTGTACACAGGGAAATGGAAACAGGTTTCTGCATTACTCCTCCAAGCCCCAGGAGTTTGATTTTATTTCTGTTTTACTTCTGAGGATTTTCAGGGCTCTGCAGAAAAAAATGATATTTCAGCAATGGTTATCTGCGTGTCTACTCTGAGTAGGAGAGATGGCAAGTTTTGAAAGAATTTGCTTTGCTCAGAGAAAAGATTATTATTATTAAGATTATTGTGTCTGAAACACAAACCACTTGTTGGACCATGGTGGTCATGTTCTTCATGCAACACTCTCTACTCTTAGTGACCATTATCTTGACAGGAGATCCCTGACCTCCAGAGAGCAGACTGTACATTCTCAGTCCAAGGCTGCCACTACTATAGGACATAGAAAGTTAAGGAGAGAGAGGGACAGGATTTTCACCCATGGAGAGGCCCTTCTAATCAACACCGTAGCTTTATAACATCTTCATAAAGGAAGCCAAGCTAGCAAATTTTTATTCTAGCTGCTGGGAAGTTCTATCCACCTGGTCCCAGTTTGGTTAGTAACATGCCACTGTTATGATGCTTCACTGATTATCCTGCTGCCACAAAGGAAATGTAAGTGCAAGTGCTCATATCTAGCTGAGCTTTCTGTCAGAGATAACAAGGCTCCATGGAGAGGAAGACAACATCAAACAAGCACAAGATCATCAGCCACGAGGAGAACTGCCATTCCTGTGACAATCAGAGCACCTTCTCTCAGAACTAAGGTGCAATATCTGATACCTCCATCTACCTGCAGCTCCTTCTTAAACAAGAAGCTCCTTTTTAGCAGGAGATGCCTCAAATCAGCGTGCAGCCAAGCACAAGCCATAAGCTATAAAACTATATTACAGAACTGGGTGCATTCCTTTTTACCTATGCACATACTTGTGATGATTATGCTCACTTCTGTAACAAGGAGCAACTCTTTACCATCTGGAGTCAGGTAAACAATTAGTTTAAATAACTTTGAATATTTGATATTTTGTATAAAGTCTGGCAGAGAACATCTGAAATCCAAACATTTACATTTACATTACACCAGTTATTGTTTTCTGTCTCTTGTGTAAGAAGGCTTTATTTGTAAGTATTTTCATTTTCCTCTCAGTTCTTTCAAAACTATAACACCTCAATATTAGAAGACTCTCTCCCTAGAATTTCAAATTTAAACACAATGAAGACAATATAACCCTTTGAGTTTTTCTCCAGTCCACACAAATTCTCAAGCCTAATGTTTAAAGAGCTGTTCCTTTTGGCATCATTGAAGCATTTCAGCTTATTAGCCTTCTCATTCCAGGAATTTCAGATAAGTGATTTTAGCAAATTAAATCCCATAAGCACAAATCAAAAGATACTTGATTTGCCATCTTGGTAAAAGTTTTAAATGATGAGTGGAGCATTCTGTTTACTTCCATTGTCAATAATTTCAATTTGTTAAGAATTTAAGAGAACACTAGCGGACTCTTTCCTTAGCAGTTTATTTGCCAAGATTTTGTTGTTATACAAAAGTAGGACCTTATAGATTCCTATTTTATTTCTCAATCAAAAAAAATAATACCTCTGATGGATTCACCTCTGTTAATTTGGTACGTAAAGCTACCTGTCTGACCACGTATACTTACCTACCTAACAGTCCAGATTCCCATACAGATAGCAGAGAAAGAGAGAGAGAGAGAGACAGCTCTACAAGGCAGTTTGTCCCACTCTAAAAAAAGTGGGATGACTTCCCTTCCAAAGGTGCCTCATGCTGTCTGCTAAAAGGCTAATTCAACAGGCTAAATTGGAGCATATGCTTAACGTTCAGATGGCTATGGTCAAGTAAGAGGAATATAGCCCCAAAAAAGCTATGTGATTTGACTAAAAGAGGCAATCAAGGGCAAGACTACTGCTTTATACTTCTTCCAAACCCAGAAAGATAGCAAAGAGCAAATGCAGGGTCAGATTTCACTATCACCACTCACATTCAGTAGCACTTTCTAGTTGAATAAGTTGTTACTGGCTTCCAATCCAAACCTGCCTAAAGAAATTTAGCTTAAGTTAAGCAAAATCAGGCTGTTTGAGAGTGAACATATATTACTGACATATTCTGTCTTTGGATGATTAAAGGGAGAGACCAAGGTGTTTATCCAAGGACCAAATTTAGACTGTCAATGAGAGTTGGCTACATAATACATCCGATGATCTGGACACAAGTCCCAAGTCTCTCTTGTTGTGTGTAGTGCTATATATCTGCCTGATTACAAGCCTGAAGAAGTGCTTCAGCTAGTTCAGATACTTAAATTTTAAATCTAATGTTCATATGAATTTTTAACATGCCATGAAAACCTGGGGCTCATAAATCATTTACAATAATGCATGAAGGCACTCTTTGTCATCTCTGACTGATTTGTTCCTCAGACCAACAAAAATCCTTTTAGAACTTTGAGATAAGCTAAAATATATGCCTTTGTAAAATATGCGTCTTTAGAGATCCAGAAGAGCTGGCTCTGCTCTGTAAGAAAATCTTACATAGCCTTCCAGCCAAGAAAGAAGGGGAAGTGGTACATATATACTTCTTAGGAAGGACCATCTCAAAAAAGAAAATATAACAACCATAAAGGCTAGACAGAGGAGGTTATTTTCCTTGACCATAAGAAGGATGCTGCTGACCTAAAGGGATGCCTGACCTAAAGAACAGTCTTTGCTGTCCGTACTGTTGATGTGGCAAGTTTACTGTATTCTTTTGTTGGAAAGGAAAAAAATGTGACCAACAAATTTTTCTCTTTGTGAAGAACAGGAACATGGGGAAGTATCACATTCTTTGGTCATTATTGTTCAAAGCAGTTTAATCAGAAAGATGTCACCTACAAAGCTCTCTACAGACGCATGAGTAATTTCATTGTAGACAGCTATGTTCACTAAGTACAAAGGCATCAGTAACAAACAAAGAAATCAGAGAAACAGTGTGTGAGTTTTTCTCATCTTCTAGCAAGTTCCCACATTTCTCTAGGAGTTTTCAGTAACATTTCTGGAAAGCAGCAATTTCAGTTGCAGCTGATGCCTATTTTTAGGGTCTGGCAGAACAGTTCTGTTCTAACTTCCTTTCCCTCTGGTGGTCTCTGAGGCACAATGTCTTGTCCTACAGTCTCAGGCTGTTTTTTCAACCCTTGCTTCCTACCGTAACTATGAAAGGTTGCATTTTCAGGAATGGCCGTTGCTCTTGGGATCCAAGTAATCTGTTTTTGCACGGTCTGCCTGTCAACATATTTGCAAGTCCCTAATGGCTCTGACATCAGTATTCAACCTCTTTGTTCACCATCTTGAGCACAATTTCAATACACAGGGCTTAATTTACCTACCAAGGAGATCCACACTCACAGGTAGACTGCATTCTTCACTTGAGCTAGCTCACTTAAATCCTAGTTTAGGTAACTTTGCACTGAACCTCAGCAGGCACTATGGACATAGCCACAGTGTTTTCTTTTCAGCTCTCTGTGACAGAGGAGAACATGGGAAACCACCTTTATTGAATCCCTATATATGACGCTGAATTTTTGAAATCAAGGGATTAGGCTTTTGCAGGAAATTATCTGTGGATAAAGAGCCAAATAGTTCAAATTTGAAAACCTAACTCCTAAGGAAAGGTAGAATTTTTTCTAAAACCACACAACCCATTATTCACATCTTCTAGTAGCTAGCTGAGGACAAGATTCATGTGCTATCTTCTATGAATGCCATCCTTATGTGCTTAAATCTCACCATATGGATGAGCTTTGGCAGATGCTAAACTGTTAGTGCCATAAGACAGATGAATGTCTAAAAGAGCAGGACTTTCAATGACAAGCACTATGACACTTACATCTGCCTCAACGAAGCAATCCCTTTGTATTCTTAGCCAAAGTCCCTTTGTTAAGGGACATTACCTTCTGTCTTGATTTCACACTGTTCTCTGCCAGAGTATTAGTCTAAATTTCCTGTCCTGCCCCATTACGTAAGCTTCCTCTTAAAGCTTACTTTAGCAACTTAGTGAAAGATACATCTTTTTATAACTGATATCCAGCAATTAGAGTTTTACACTTCAGTCTCATTTTATCATTTCTGTAAAAGTATCTGAAAGGATTAATAAGATTTAAATACTTTAAACAAAATATGAGGCATTAATTTTCTGCCTTATTTCATGATAGAAATTATGCACCTAATTACTATAGAAAATTACCTACCAGTGTATCTGAGTCATTCTCCATGATGTTATCAAAGTTAGTAACAGCCTTACTGGGACTGTCCAGGGAATAAGAAATGCTAATTATATTGTCTGGTTCTGACTGGTCTGATAGCACTTTACAAAAATAAAAAGCTATTGTATGTAGCCTATTTAAATATAACGTAATTGGGCTGCACGAACAGAAGTTTAGAAAAACCCTAATGTGGAGTTTGCTATTTAAAGAATCTTGCGGGCTAATTAAAACAAAGAATAATCTTTCTAAAATGTGTGCTTGATTATTTTTTCAAGCTTTTCTGATTGATTTGGCATGCAGGGGAGTAATAGAATTGTAACCACTCTGACAAAGTTGTCTTGAGCAGAAACTGACGTTCCTGACAAAACGTTCTGATCTTTTTATTTTTTTCTTAATGTCCAATAGATCTGAACATAAATACGTAATTCACTGCTGAACAAATGATAGTCCTTAGACCTTTTTATGAGACTAGCCTGGAACTGATGGGCTAACGGGACTCTAAGATTTATTCTTCCTTAAACAAAAGAAGAAATCATATCTTATACATCATTTGCCATTCAAGCCAGTATTTCTTTGCCCTGTCTCAACCAAAGCAGACAGAATTCCTAATCTAACTAATTTTTCTTGATAGCCTATCTATCTGCTGCATACACAGCATTTTTTCACAAAAGAGAAGCAGTGAGGAGGATTTTTATTGCAATATGCTATGTCTTTGCATATAAGCAATGAGCAGGACAGCCTTTTTTAGAGACACCCAAAAACTTCTTGACAAGTATGACAATTGTTAGTCTGAAACAGAGGGAAAGGGTCTCAACAGGTTCTACCCCAAAAATCCTCTGGAACTGAGAGAGTTAGAGAGCAAAGAGGGAATGGTTATAGATATAGGAGGTAATGAGGGTGCTGTAGCTGACTGGTGAAAAACTGAACTCTACAGGGAGCTACATCTCAGTATCTATACCATACCTCAGGTATGAGCTATATGTTCCTGTTTTCTGGCAGCTGAGGATCTGCTGGAATCCTGCTAGCAGTGGAGACTACACAGGCTCTTTGCTTTTCAAAGTACAATAAAGGACCAAATCTACATATTATATTCAATTCTTACATGAAAATACGTCATAGCAAGAAAGAAAGATGTCAGTTTGGCTGTGGTGTGTGTTGTAAAGTTCCAAATGTGTTGTTTACAATATTTCATCCTATTGTCTGTGCACTATTTTAATTTTAAGAAATCCTATGGTTCCTCTCTCTTTGGATGTTGTCTGGGAATTACTAATGAGTTCTTATAAAAGTTTTCTATAACATATCCTAGGGGTTTATTGAAAGCCCTGAAAGAAAGTTTGGCAATGCTGAAGGTAAGCAGCAAGGCAACACATAACAGCTACATATTACAGAGCCTCAGTGCTCATCTAATACCTCAGCTGCACCTTCTCTAGTCTCCAAAAATGTAAGCAAACACAATGGCAATGGGGTCTCAACAGCAATTTAACACCATTGATTTCAGTGGCTAGATCCATGAGAAGAAAGGATCTCTCACACAAACAGTACACAGAAGCCAACTTTGCTTTCTCAGACTTAATATACTTAAAGAGAATGAACACATTTATTCTAAAATATTTTAGTTATAAAAAACTTTATCTTCTATCCTGATCCACAACCAATATAATCATCAAACCCTTTCCCTCATTTGCTGTAGTATTATTGCCTCTTTAACAATCTTTTACTTCTTACCTACATAGGAAATTGCCTGGGCAGCTTCAGGAGTTCAGGATGTGGGAGAGATGTGCATCAGTAATGCACAAAGCCAGTGCTGCAGAGTTACCTGGGCATCCCTGCTTTATATTTCCCAGTGCACTGACTGGGGCCACAGTGCTGCTTCAAGCCTGTTCTGTACGTTAACACATCACTGTCTAAGCTAAAAAGCAAAGTATAGAAAACACAGATTGTCATCTCCTTTC
>NW_009192565.1:16752-56605 GCF_000690835.1 Fulmarus glacialis
TTCATGTCCCCCTCAGAGCTTCAGGGCTATTGCTGTTGACCACTCTGTTGGCAGGTCTACAAGGGCCAGCCCTGAACTTCAGCTAGGACTCCAAGTTGGAGCCAGGTTAAGCTCGTCCAAAGACATCTGGGTGCCTCTGTGCTGCACCTCCCAGCATGCCTGGCTTTGAGAAGACCTTTAGGCAGCATGCAGCCAGCTAGCATCCAGCTGGGCCTCACAGCTCAGGCTCTGCTCCAATTCAAAGCATCTGTTCTGCTCTAGATGAGCTGTCCCTCAAAGCAGAACAGCTGTACTCCTGTGACAGTCATCTCAACTAAACCACTTGCACAGATATGCTGCAAGCCAACCTGAATAACAGAGGCAACTGTAATGCCTCATTTCATCCCAACTCCCAACTGTCACATGTTTCTGACATATACATGCTTTAAAAAAAATTGGCCTCAGGCTACCTTATAGGATTCAGGTCCCATTTCAGGTTGTGTCTAGACTCACTATACACAAATAGTAGACTCCTATGGCCTCTCTCAGAAATGTGTATGTCACACAGTACTGTGTTTCCTCCCACAGATCAAAAAAAACTCCCAGTCAAAGTGAGGGAACTCACAAATTGAAATGAAATACTGTATCAGACTTCGGAACACCTTCATTGACGTGGGCAGGAGGCAGCAGATTCCTTCCTGCTGCTTCTCTGAAATGTCACGCTACACTTCTGATAAATGTATGCAGCCCTACAGTATGGACACAAGGCCACATTTAGTGATAAGAGGAAAATACTATATTCCAAAGTCAAAACACATCAACAAATATTTTGCTGCTTTTTGTATCTGAAAGCATGAAGGAAGGAGTAGAATTAAACTTTGAAAGTTTAGATTTACTTTCTGTTCCTATTCAACCCCCCTGAAGTCATAACTACAAACACTGAAGAAATAACTACCAACTTTAAAGGACTATAAAGTTTCAGAGTCATGATCTTAGCTCTCTAACTGTTGAATGATAGTCACTGTTCAAGTGAAGCAGCTCATGTGCATGAAGATTTTAATGTGTGTACATCTTGCAGAATCACAATTTGTTGAGTGAGACATCCTAGTGAATAAGCATCTCCTGTTAAAATCCTTCTAAGCAGCTGTGTGAATGGCTGTTAGCATGATTGGAGGACAATTCCTCCATGAGTTATCTTCAGTGTTCTGCAAAATAGAAATTATATTACAAGAAGATAGTAAAAACATTGTGAAAATGAGTCATTAGACCTAGAGTTGCAGGTGATATGCACTGAGAAACATTTGGATATATTTCTAGAGGGTGCATCAGGATTACTGCTGCCTTCCTGGGGAAAAAGGTGATTCTTGCAGAATAATTATAACTACAAGAATCTTAAAGTTCTTACATTGCTGTGATTCTCCCACATGAGTTTTGAAAATACCTAGTATTCTACTCAGTTATATAAAATTCCCTTTAGATGGCAATCTTTAAGAGATTTCAAGGGAAGAGGGGGTTTTTGAAGTCTGTGCTTACAGACATGAAAAATGTTTTGCCTTATAGCCCTCCCTTAGCTGTGCTGCTTAATTTCAGGGCTCAATGCTGCTATTAGCAACTAAATTGCATATTGCATCTACTTTAATAAAAACAAATAAATCTTCTGGAATGGAGATATTCAAGCACCTCAAAATTATCTAGGGTCTTTGTTCTCATTATACCAACATGGTTCCCTTAGGCCCCCAAACACTGAGAAGAAATAAGGCCTAATGTCTGATATTCCCGTGAGTTGATCCTGTGCATACAACACCTGTATCCCTACCTATCCCACTGTAAACCAGAGAGAACTGCACTGAGAACAGTGGGGCTAGACTAAGACCTTCCACTGCTTCTATTCCATCTGTGAGGTTAATTAAGAATTTACCTTCTGATAAAAAAGACTGCAGGTTTTTGAAGGGGTCTTAGATGCCTAGGGAAAACTCACCTTTAAATATTTAATTTTTGGTAATTAATGAATGAGATCCTGCCTGCATTGAAGTAAAATGTAAACCTCTTTTGACTTTAAAGGAGACAGATTTTAGCCCAACATAGAGGATATGGCAAGTAATTCCTCTCCAATATAACCAGAGAATAGAAATATAATCTCCAATAATAATTAGAGAAGACTTACACTCAAAGTTAATTTGGTTTTTGACTAATATGCTTTTATATATGAATTTATCATTTAAAATAATCAAAGACAATAAATAATACTATTATAAATAATACTACGTTCTGGATGTTCCACAACATTTTTTGTTCTGCAGCAGTTCGTAGGAAGTGAGTGAGAAAAAAAGAGGGAACAGGCTCAAAAGGACTATGGATATTACACCCAAAAGGGAAGGGAAGACCAAATAAATCTAACGCTTAGATGCCTTAAAGTAACTTCAAAGTGAAGAGGGAATTATGCCCTATTAGGTGTATTTACCATTATGACAATGGTCTAAAATGTACTAAAAAACAGGGAGATGTGCCTTTGGCATCATAACTACAAAACACGTTCAGTCTGTAAGAACCGTAACAGTCGGAAAAATAATGAAAACACATGAGTGGAAAGGAAAGAGCTGAAAAACTGAAAGGGGGAGGTTTTGCTAATATCCATTTAACATCAGAACATCACGTGTATTTAGTTATAGCATTACAAGTCCTGGGCTTCTGTTCAAGTGTGAGAGTTGATGCTAGCTGAACTAGGCAACAGACTGTACCGCAATCTCGGATTAGATTGTTTCAAAAAGAGCACAATTTGTAACACCATTTATGGTGCGATTTCCTTTTCTCAACTTAAAAGCCCCCCATCTAAAAAGGGACAATTTCAAAAAGCTCAATTTCAAAAACAAAATCCTTTGCAAGTCTCCTTTAAGTCCACCATCAACTCTTGCTCTAACATAAGAGTTTCATGTAAGCTTAGCTGCTTCTATCAGCTCTCCTAAGTAAGTTCTCTCTCTTCTGGAAGAACAAGGACAATAGATGCTTGTATATTCAATGATTATTTGCCCTTAAGTTTCACAGTGGGGAGACTCTGAAGTTGAAGTCAATGAAACTGTTTTTAGTTTGACTGGGAATGTAATTAGACTCCTTATGTCTTCTAAAAATCTCCTGGGCTTCCAACTCTCATATAAGTGGTCACACAAAACGTACATTCAAGATTAACACAGAGCATCCAAGCAATGCTTGTTGGTAGATGCTGTAACATCTAATACTGCAACATTCTGCTTGGATGGTTGAGGTAAAATAATATATCTGTCTAGGCCCGAAACTGGTTATGCTCAGATTCTTCACACCATAAAGAAATGCTAGATAGTAATCACATTATATTCTCTGTAGGTTGTAGTCCATCTTCATAATGGGATTTCACACATGCATACTACCCCTCCAAGGATATGGACTACTTCAAACAGGAGATAATTCAGGACAGTCCTATGTCCTGTTTTATCGAGCAGATTGAATGACATCATTACAATAACAATACTACAATAACAATAATTGAATCCTACCAAAGCTGTAGCAATCTGTGTCTTGAACTGGAAATTTCTAGGCTAAAAGCCTCAGCTGGAGAAAGGCATTTTAATAACAGGAATCACAAACTTATTCTTTTTCATGCAGGAGTAACCTCCATGGTTACACTGGTTCAAAAATCAGAAGCTGAAAAATCACAAGTCTATTAAAAATATAAATTTAAGGTTTTCTTATTTATTTTAGATAAGATGCACCTCAGAATAATAGCTTAAATAGCTGCATAGTACTTAATGTCCAAAGTTGCCATATGGCATAACCTGCAAAGATTTGTCAATTATTTATGAAATTTGTTATCATTTTTTAAGAGAGAAAATGTAGTTATTAGGTTCAGACTTCAAGATTTTGAAGTTAAAATGGATATTTTAGACTATACACTAAAATTATTATATATAGACACAATGGTACTTTCCCATTTTTAATAAAAGATATTACCTCACTATCAACTTGGGTCTCTTTAGCATTCTGTCAGATAGTTTTCACCCTTTCTCGATGTGTGGACCATTATGATTTTTCAGCTGAAGTACAAACACCTTTAAAAATCTTTTATGACATAGTGTTCAGAGACCACCAGAAGTAACCTGATCGCACCCCTCTGTACATCACAGGCTAAATAATTCTATCTACTTCTCTAACAAGCCCAATTACTTGTGTTTCACCAAATCTCATACTTCATAAAGCATCCAGTTTGTTGCAATGGTTTGTCACCCACACTGGTAAAAATCTGATTTTACATCTGATTACAGGTTTGCTTGGTTTTCGTTCCCAGATATTGGTTTCTGTGGTGCTATATTTTTAGACTTAAAGAGCATATTACTACCTGATGATATTTTCCTGGAACTTATGTGCCATAATCAAGTCACCTTTCAGTTATCTTATACTCTTTAATTATGCCATTATAAGACATTTTCTCTAATTTTCAAATAATTGTTGCAGTTCTTCTCTAGGGCCTCACTATTTTTTTCTGTGTAAACACCATAATTCCATTATCAGTTTACAATCATTTTACTAGTCAGGTAGACTTGTTGACTTTACCTACTTGAAGTTTCTCAGGTCCTGCATGAGTCCTGACTGTGAAACTGTCCTGAACTAATCTGAAATAGCAAAAATTTTTGTCAGAGAAACAAAATAATGTATGCACAGTTGATCAAGTGCAAAGGGATATTAGTATACACAAGTCAGCAACATTAGGAAGGTGGAAGATAGGCTAGATACAAGTGCTTCAGTATGAATACTCTTCAACAAGAAGCATTCATGATTAAGATTCATTATATAAAATTCAAATCCCTCTTTCTTTTGTGGGAAGTAACAAATGTCATACACAGAAGTCATATCACCTTTCTACTCTCACTCTACTAGTTTATTACTTCAAAACTTCCACTGGTCTTTTTCACAGCATGAGAACTGGAGCATTCATTGTATTGCTCATCTACTACATCTTTTAAAATGTTACTATTTTTCACACTGCCATGCTCTAGAAGCTTGTACTATTTGTACCTAGATATATGATCTTGCATTTTTTTGTATTAAACATTTATTTTTCTTGAATAGCCCACTTGAGAAAATAATTCAGACTGTTTTATATCAATTATTGTGATATCTGCTAGTTTCATCAGCACTGATTTCCAGATCATTGATGATAATATTGAGTAGTCTATTACCTACCCTTAAGGAAACACAATAGGAAAAGACTCATTTAGCAATGATCGCTGTGAAAGGTAGCTGAATCCAGTGAGCTTCATGATGCAGGGGATTTCTCCTACCCCAGCCCAATAGATTGAGGCTGTTGAAGTTCCATGTCCCAAAGTCCAGCCGCTGTCCAGGCTGAGCATATATACTCAGTAAGCACATATGCACGCAGAAACAAACTATACACACACAACCGACCCATACAGCAACAGAGAGCAGTGCCCTTACCAGCACCCACATAAGCACAGACAGTGCTCACACAGACATGAACAGCACGGGAAGCCTGATCCTGTTACTCCCCTGTTGCTGATCAGGATTGAAGTTCACCAGCACTCACATACATGCAGGTCTCTTCAGACACCAGCCCTAAACATTCAGACTGCTGGCCTCCAGGCCCCAGTCTCCCCCAGTTGTTGGCATCTGGACCTACAGACCCCGGAGGTTCCCGGTCCCAGCCCAGCAGCTGGCAGTCAGACCCCTCCTCCTACTCACTGTCTGGTCCAACTTGAAGCTCACTAGTGCTCACACACAGAGGCTCAGAATAGAGAACGCACACACGCAGGAGACAGTTAGAAATAAGATTAATAAATTAGGACAGGCTGAGGTGATCAAGTGCAGGGCTCGGTCAGATAAGTCCACCAAGCAGCTGCCCACTTTACTAGACCCTTTTATCTCATTTTCCCTCTATTTTCCTACATTTGTTCATCTCCAGTCCATCTTGATCACTCCCTTCTCCTGCCTTCGATCCTTCCCCTAAACAACCCCTAGGAAATTTGACACACCCCTACAATCATCTTAAAACATACATTTTACTTAGTCCCTAAATTCTCTCCCCCTATTCCCACAGCAAGTCCCATACCCTTTTAGGCAATTGCTCTGTTCAGTTTGCATGGCTTTCTAGGAAGAGAGTTTTTGATTGATTCCTCTGCATGGGCTTCAGGCCAGGGTCAATGGGAAATCACTCTCCTTTGATGGTCTTTAGGAATTAGCTGATGCAGGATGCTCTGTTTCCACTGATCAACGTAGCAGGGTTCCTCCACCCATCATTGTTTCTCCCATCCTTTCTGGGTTTTCCTGTTTAATGTGATTAGCCTTTAGTCAGGCAACCTAAAAACTCCTATTTGTAAATGACAGCTAGTACAATTATCACTGCATTTTGATTTTTTTGTCATGAAGATGCTTTTCCAGTTTACTCCCTTTTAGTCCAATGACCTCCAAGGTCACTGTTTTTCTGTCAAATGGGTCCTACTCCTTTTTGGTTTTTGCCAGAAACTCCACAAAATTTCCCATCAGAAGAACAGAGCAATGGTTGGAATTAAAAAAAAAAAAAAGATTATGTTTTTCAGACCAATGAAATTTTATTTCAGTCTATTCTACTGCCTTATGGACTTATGAACTTGTCATAGCTGGTAATGTTTTAATTCACAAGTCACAATGGATCCATTTCAGCCCCACATATCAGGCTGAAAAGACAGCATGACATTATATACTGCCAATGAATTCCAAAAACCCTTTCTTTTGAACAAAAACTGTATCAGGATAGATTAATAAGATTGGGCAAATAGCTTTGAATAGACATATTCTGAGAGGTATTTTTTAAGACATACAGATTTGTCACATTGTAACAGACTACAATTTAGATTTTGTTGCCCTAGGCCTTTGGCAAACTTTAAGAAAATGGGGTAAGGCTGAATTACAAGCTATGTTTTTTGCTAAGAGCATTAATATATAATATGTGCAGATAAGCAGGATATGTTAGTCTCTGTTCTATAAAGCTTGTAGGTAATTAAGGAAAGTAATGTTTTTGGACTTATACTTCCATTTCAAAAGATACTTTTTCCCTGTTCCACTACTCTCCACATTCCTTGTCTCTTGCTCTCTACCTTTTAAGCCCTTCTCCGGTTTCTATTTAGCACTCTTGCTTTTTTTTTTCTGCCACCATCTTCTTCTCCCATTATCTTCACATTCTTTCCTTCTTCCATGTCCTTCTCCTGCACTGCATAGCTAAATATAGCAGAGCAAGCAGGGACCTTCCCCTCCCACACATCTCACGATGGCGGCAAGGCTTGATTTCATGAAGTGTCATGCAATACATGGCAAGACAACTGGAAAAATATTAAAAAACAATCACTGATACCAATCATCCAAGTGTCTGATGACATCCTTCTTTTGCCTTTCCTGATTGTGCTGGGTTTGACTGGGATAGAGTTATTTTTTTCCATATTAGCTTGGGACTACGTTTTGGATTTGTGCTGGAAACAGTGTTGATAACACAGGGATGTTTTAGTTATTGCTGAGCAGTGCTTACACAGAGTCAAGGCCTTTTCCTGCTTCTCACAGCAAGTAGGCTGGGGGTGCACAAGAAGTTGGGAGGGGACACAGCCAGGACAGCTGACCCCAACTGACCAAAGGGATATTCCACACCATATGACATATGCTCAGCATATAAAGCTGGGGGAAGAAGAAGGAAGGGGGGAGGAATAAAAAGCTGAGGGAAGAAGAAAGGAGGGGGGACGTTCGGAGTGATGGCGTTTGTCTTCCCAAGTAACCATTACGCGTGATGGAGCCCTGCTTTCCTGGAGATGGCTGAACACCTGCCTGCCGGTGGGAAGTAATAAATGAATTCCTTGTTTTGCTTTGCTTGCGCGTGTGGCTTTTGCTTTACCTATTAGACTGTCTTTATCTCAACCCATGAGTTTCTCATTTTTACTCTTCTGATTCTCTCCCCCATCCCATTGTGGGGGGAGTGAGTTAGCGGCTGTGTGGTGCTTAGTTGCTGGCTGGGGTTAAACCACGACACAAACAGTCTCTTCAAAAGTCATTTTCTGAACTTTTTCTGAAACATTTCTGAACATTTTCTGAAAGCCATTTACTTGTACTCTTGTAATTTTCTTTTGTTTTCTTAAAAATGGAGTTTAGCAGAGCAAAATATTTTTCCAGGTTATCCCAATGCTGAATGAAACCTGTATGATACTCCACTGCTTTAGTGCAAACTGTTCTAGATTCCTTGCCTGTGTGCCATGCTCTGAGGTTTTCTTAGGGCTGGTGACATTTTTTCTTCAAAAATCCTTCCACATCTGGGGAAAATATCAATAGGAACACTGGATTGATACTCTAGAAGGGCAGCTGCATTAGTCAGCCACTTGTGTGCTAGGTAACTTGACAACTCATAGTAACTGGTCTGTCCCTCAGTTTCCCCATCTGTAAAATCTGCATGAGAGTACTTCCTGTCTTTGGTGAACTTTCAGATGAAAAGCACCATATTTGTAAAAAAGCAGTGACTTACATCTTCTCTGGATCTCCCTTCCTATACTACCATTTTGCATACCAGTCCAGAATGAAACAAGAGTAGATTAAAAAAAAAAAAAACACATGCACACACAAGCAAACAATTTTGTTCCTTTTCAGGGCTACGATAAAATCCTGTCATTTTCCCACTCATCCTTAGAAACAGATAAAGAAGGTATAGAATTGCTCTAGAAATAGATTAAGAAGTACATACATTCTACAAGATATTTTCTATGCAGTTTTTTTTAAGCAGAATATGTCAAAATCAGAGCTGACCATGTGCTGACCATTGCAGTCCATGTACCTGTTTACCCATTTTCCCAAATTCTTCAATGATTGACAGACTTTCAGTTCAGAACAACCCCTACGATTATGTATCCCATCTCCACCCAGAAAAGCTCAAATGATTTCATGAGTGATTCCCATCTCAAACTCTTGTCTTCTGTGTGTTCTCCAGAACTGTTGACAGCTTTGAATTTGAATATACAAGGATTCAGATTTGCAGCTAGTCTGAAGAGAAATGCTTTCTGCATTGCACTAATCAGCACCGGTGTCAGAGATACAGCTTCTTGTGTTTTCTACTTTTACATTGCTCTGCTGCCATTTGCATTCTCAGGTGTCAGTACAGTTTTGTTTATAGACTTTAACAGCATCAGTAAATGTTTAGTGTCCCAAAAGCCTTTAGCTACCATGTCCCATATTGTGAAATTAATGCCACACAGCTGAAGACTTGTCTTGAATTTGTCCTTGCAACATTTCATTGGTCTCCCTCTTATTTTAAGGTCATGAAAAATAGTTTTGGCAATCTGTCATTTGACATATGTACCAGCATAATTAGCAGATGGCCTAACCTAGATGAGCCTGCTGGAACATTATTTTTATGCTGAGTATTTAACAGCACCCTGAGATTTTACTGTTCAGGATTTTATTCTGCCAGCAATAGACAATGCAGCAGCACACTTTGTTTATTCTCAGTAAGGTAGAGAGGTAAATCCTTTTAAAAGGCAAGCCTGTGGCTATAGAGCATTAGATTTTACTCTGATCTAGAACGATGGCATTACTTGCTTGGAGGGCATTACCTTCCAAAATTAACTTATCGTCTCCTGGCAACCAAACTGCTCTCGCTAGAGTGCCAAAGAGCCTTCTGCACTGACCTGACAGAGTAGGTGATGTTAATTCTCTTTATTTCCATCTTGAATTAAGGCCAGTGGAAATACTGTAACTACTTCCCCAATTTTTTTTTCTTGCAAAAGAAATTGTTAAAAGTGTTACACAGATTCTACTGTATTGTAATGCAGAGGAAGACCTGTTCAAATGATGTGATGTAATATCTCTAATTGTATATATTCCTAACTGTATTAAGCTTGTCAGCACCTGCTACGACACAGGATAAGCCTTCCTGTTTGCTATCGCACTTGCCTTCAAACTGGCATTCAATATATGTCCAGGTTTTCTTTATTCAGTCCCCATAGGTGTTGACATCACCGAACTGATCAGCATCTCCAATCTATTGGTAAGAAAGCACATCAGATCTCTAGTAGACCTGGAAGGCCAGATAAAGTTATTGATGATGGCAGGCAGATGATCCCAGGAGAGAAGGAGGAGGGCAGAAAGAGAAAAGCAGCTTCCCTGCTGATTCTCTTGCAGGTGCTTTTGAAACATTGCTGAATTTTTGGTTGGTCATTTTGGATAACCCTCTGTGTTGTGTTCTCCTAACCAGTAACAGCTAACCAGTATTACATAGGCAAAGGATAGTGAAGCCTTTCTGCTGCTGTACAAAGTCTTAGAGAACAAATCAAACTGATGAATATGTCAGTAGTATTTAGTTACATAATTTTGTTTCATTGCGAAGAATAAGACTTGTGGCTTTTTAATAATCTCACAGGACTGCACCTTGAATATTTTTCTTGTGTTGGTAAAAAGAAGGGAATTGCAAAAGTTTTTCTACAACAAAAATTTAAAACATGCACACACATACACACACACACACACACACACACAAAATGCACAAAAACCTAGGAAGCTAATATATCCTGAACAAAAGCCAGAATTACCAGAACTGAGCAAGTGGTGACACAATTTTCTGAGAACAGCTCTGTAGAGCTCATACCCTGAGGCTATGCCATATATCACAGCAGCCAGAGATAAGGTACTACAGATCAGAATAAAATTCTCAGTATCAATATTAAACTTTTCTCTGTTTATCTCTCATGTATAAAAATAGCAGTAGCTCCCAGGGCTGACTTAATAGCTCTGTCAAAGGACTGTTCGCACTTCCAACAATGCTATTAATATAGAAGACATTAAATTCTATTGCTAAGTAACAGATGTACATCAGCTGAAAACATAATGTCTCTGTGCTAGAGAAGATAAACATCAAAATACATATCAGAGTGTGATAGAACTAAGTATATGATTTAACAAATATTTTCCATAAAGGAAAATCTACTAAAAGGCCCAGAAGGATATTTGTATAACTTGCCTTCATGAGTTCATTATCAAAACTCAATCTCTATTGCTAAGCTTCCTCTGCTTTTGCAGTAAACAAATTAACTGACAAAACAATATGCAAATCCTGAGGATCTTTGAAAGCCCAATTCTTTTTAGGGGCCAATATACTGACTATGAACTTCAGCGTATATGAAAATACTAGTTTGCAACGTGAGTAGGAAATTGTAGTCTTGCTAACCTTGATGAATTCTCCGGGAATCCAATCTGGAGCACTGAGGACAGCTTCAAGGATCAGTTTGCACACAGATGATTTGAAGCCTTAATACTATATTTACTTTAACACCATCATCATTAAGCACAATCAAGAACATTTCTAAGGTACAGCCATTGTTACCTGATGTCATACATGGATGGCCCAAATTTCAGTTAGAGACTCCCTTCACAGTGCACAAAGGAGTTACCCAGGTCTGGGTGAGGCTGCACATCCACACAAGCAGGGTCAGAAACATGCACAGGCTTGTATTCTAACTGCTGGGCTATGAGCAGGAGGAAGCAGTCAGCTGTTAGGGTAGCATGAAATGCCAAAATGGCCATTCCCTATCTCCCCTGAGGGAAAGGCAGCAGTTTACCAGCCAGACCATGCTGACCAAGAATAGCCTGTAAAAGAAGGTTATTGACAGAGCCACTGCTCGGTACAATTTAAAATATTACATACTTCTTAGTGCATTGTTCACATGACTATGTTGCAAGATATATCTTTTGCTGCACTGCTACCTGAGGTTGCCTTCTTTCACCAGGGACCCCAGCCAGCATGCCATGTAACATTACCACCATGCAGTATGGGGGATGCAATGAAATACCTGACCAGGCAGGCATGGCCAGAATGCGTCCATGCCACAGAGAAAAACATATGAGCCCATCCATGCTGGTGAGCTTACCAGCAGTCTGCCTGTGTTCAGATATGACATAAGGTGAGTCTGGGCTCAGACACAGGCTGAGGACCTGCATTTAAAGTACAGTATAGAAATGGACTGTGCTTTACTTCTCTGATATGAAGATTTTCCCACGAAGGCAGCCACAAAGTTAGATGACCTCATATATAACTGTTTGACTTTGCTATGTGTCAGGTTCCCCAAATTCACTTCAATTTGCAAAATTGCCACTCACAGAAACAGATTAATCACTTGAGCACCAAATTTTTGAAAAGCCACATGAAGCCATTTAAAAGACAAGCTGTTCTAATTTTTTATTAGTAGTTAAAAGTGAATCTGGAGAGATGAACACTACAACCATCCATTACCTGCAGTTGTCAAGGTAACAGCTGCTTTAGGATTAATGCCCAAAAGATAGTTTCAGTCTTTCATCACAAACACTACAAACATTACATGTGTTAGTCAGCTGGCTACTTGCCAGTCCTTCCTTTCTTGGTGCTCTTCCCAGGATAGTTATTCTATTAGCTTTTTAAGAGCAATATAGTACTAGCCCCAAATCAGGAGGGATTTTTTTAATTGCATGTTTATACATTATTTATTTATTTATTTATCCTTCAGCAGGCATATAACTATTGCCAATTCACCTCTCAATTTCCTCACCCAGAATGGTTCATTTCCAAAAGAAATATATCACCTTTGTAATTTAATTTTGTGAAAATACATTGCTTCCCTCTACCTTGAGAAATTTCAATGAACAACTTCTGTATTCCCAAAACATCTGTCTTTTTTTTTTTTTACCTTGTATACCCCTAAAAGATGGTGTTAGATCTTTTCTTAAAGGAGGACAGATTTTTCCCAAGAAAGAATTTCTGGCACTAAGAAATTAGGCTTGTTCTTAGGATTTTCCAAGCATCCTACAGGGCATAGCCCTGAAGACTGAATAGAGATTTAGAGGAAATTGCCTTGGAAACAATGAACTCATCTCTGTATAAATATTAAAAGGACACCTCTGGTTCACAGACTTCAGTGTTCGTAATAGAAAATCATTCATCAGGCATATTGGCAGTTGGTTTGAACTCTGTTGACAAAAAAAGCAGTCTCTAGGGACTTCAGTGCATTTGTTATAAGCATCTGAAAATATACTATTTCTCTTCTCTTTATTTTATTTCTCTCCTGTAAGGATGCTCTATTAATCTTGAACAGCATTGTCATTTTGTGCCTTAAAAATTGTCAGTGCTAATCCATGATGCAATCCAGCATCCCCGTGACCCTGCTTGTTGTTACTCTGTCTCAAAAGAACTCACTAGACTTGATCTATACACTATCATCCAATATGAGTCCCAAAGTAAAGGAACACTAACATTTTTTCTAAGAATACAGGCAGGAAAAATACATTCATTTCTGTAAGCCAAAACAAAAGGCGCTAAAGGAGTATTTTTGACAAGAAAATTCCAATCATAGGAAATATCAGACTTGGCACATACGGCATTTTTTCCTCTTCTAGGCAAGTATCATGCAGTAATTGTTCCTTTCAACACCCAGCTGAGAAAAGTATGTGTTCAGGAGATTCTGGCATTTAGTCGTCTTGTCATTCCACGCTTAGACCATCCTGTGTAAGCTGAAATACTGCATTCACCTGGCAGTTACTGGCTTTCTGTTTCAGAGTCAAAAATTCTACGACTGATGTCAAGTCTCTAGTGCAAGACCTTCCACTGAATGCTTGGAACTATCTCAAGTAATCTCCCTAAATAATCATAGCAAAAGATGGGCTGTCACTTGTACCTTTGAGATACAAAACAGTGCTCTGAAAGCTTCTTCGGTTTCCTTCTCTTTATGAATGAAAACAAAAGCTGAACCTGCAAGAACACTTTTTTTTTTTTAATCTAATTGCTCAGATGAGCTCTAATAGATTGGACAGACCTAATTTCTCTTTCCTGCTACTCAGGGTTCGCAACCATTATGTTGACATGAATTTCTGTAAAAGAAGGCAACAATTATAATGTCCCTAATATGTATAAAATTAGTTAATCTCTTTTATCATTAATCATATTAATGTGATGTCTTAAACATCAACTTGAAAGGATAATGCTTTTCTGAGGATATAAATCCCTTGTTTATAAACAATGTTGAGTAAGTCTTAGTGATGTACTGACAACTTTCTGAAAATCGTATCAGATTCTTATGAATTAAATCTGAAGATATGACATGAATACTTCTAATGGTTAGAGCTATTTCTAGAAGTAAGATAATTAATGATCTCTTTTACATTTCTTTAAATTTGATATTAAAGAACAAACCTTGAGGAAGCTGATTATATCAGAAAACTTACTGGATGAATTTCAGATGATAGAAAGGATGGGGAATGTTTTAGGTGTCCTAAAGGTCAATCTGCTTGGGAAGTTAACCTTCATAGCCTAGTTCACTATTCTGTTGGAACTCTTCCATGTAGATTACCTTGGAGCATGCTAAACAGAGTAAACTACCTCACACAGTGGCATTTTTAGTGATTTAATCTTCGAGTTAACACGTTCAGTTTATTTACTCTCAGAGTTAATATTGTTCCAACAGGAACACAACCTGTGAATATAAGAGCACTGCAACATCCAAGCTAGCCTGCTGTACTGAGGTATGTGTAGGCTTGTAATGTTGAGTTCTGATTTTAGCAAGAAACAACTCATTTGCTACCTTGTAAATCATTATAAGAGGATCTTCCATTTTCAAGACAGCCTTCATTGTTAAACAGATATTCTGATACTGCAGTTATGAGTTCTGCCTAAACATCTAGTTAAATATTTCATTCCTTTTATGCTAGCTTATCATGAAGACAAGATTCTTCTTCATTACCTGCATTAGAAATAACATCCCTATGCTCACAGATGTTTTATCTGGAGCACTGAGGAGAAAAAAGCAGCCAATTCCTTATCATCAAATTTACATGACTTCTGAATATGCCTCCAGGTGATGCATTTAACAAAACAAGGACAAGAAGTATGGTATTATTCTTTACAGGACATTCCTCATTAAGCTAGTTGAAATAAATCAAGTACTGAGATGAGCTACATTGCACAAGACAGTGCCCCTTTAAAACTGGAAAACAGGTGGCTAGCCACAAATTTGGTCTTCGTTGTATTAGCTTGCTGTCACCGAACAGGTCTAACTAAGTTTGGAAGTTTCTTCCTATTGAACAGGTACAGTAACTTCACAAGCTACAACTATCACAGAAAAGCAGTTATGCTGACACTGGGCACAGTCATATATCATTGAAAGTAAAATAGGGAGTAGAGGGAAGGAAATGAGGGCTGCACAATCATGTGGTGTCTCATCACCTGGAAGTGCAGACAAGTAGCTGATCTTTCTCGTAAATCCAGGCCTGTCTATAGTACTACATATTTACATTGTATTCTCCAACTAATTACATTTTCTCCTTACGAAAGAGAATAGTCAATGGTTGGGAAAAAAAAGGGAATGCTTTAAAAAAGAAACAGAGTATTAGCTGCCGAAAAAGAGAGCTCAAAGTGAGTTCTCACAAGAAGACATCATCCCTGGACAAGTGGTGCTTCAGGGGGGATTTGAGAGCAGAGATGTAAGTAGAACTTGGAAAGAAAGTTGGAGGAAAACTCTTCTAAGGATTAAAGATAGCATAGCAGGAGATACAAAACCAAGATCACTAAAAAAGGAGATGGAATAAGCCCACCCACTATGAGGAAATTCAGCCCTAAGTGATTACCCTGATTAGAGTAGGAGTGATGTCTACACCACAGAGCATGCCAGGATCTGCCTAGCCTGGTAACAGATTCCCCATTTTAAGCCCCTGGACAAATAATTGTAACCTCACCGTTCCTGCGCTATGGGGACATCCCACGGTCTTTTGCACTGCAGTACTCAAGTGTCTTACTTGGTAAGTTAAGTCAGCAATATGAGAACTTACATACCGATCTGGAAAAATGACAAGAAGGTTGTTGGAAGATTTGCAGATTTTTAGGTAAAGTGAGCATGTTTTAGCCTGAGCTAACGAACTGCTTTGTATAGCCCAGCTGGAGTCTTTTAAACAATACTGAGAGTATTTTGACGTAGACAAGACTTTAAAAAAGGGACGTAGTCATAGAGTCAACAGCTTGTGACAGTAAGAACACAGAATGACATGTGCATATACAACAATATTTGATTAACTGTTATTTACAATCTTTTTACCATTATTGCTTATTTATTGTCATTAGCTTTTAATTAATATATATGTGCTTCCTTTTTCTGATCTTTATGAATGCTGTGCTGCCCACCTCAAATTGAATTTTCCATCACAGTGCCTATGATCTTAGAGATTTCCTGTAACTAAAGAAGAAGAAACAGAGCACACAGGATGAGATCCTAACAGCACTGCATTTGGCTGCTCATTTCAGAGGAAGGACAACATTTTGCCTTTTTCTGAATGACAGTTCGTAAAACACTAGATACAGCCTTAAGGAACAGAGGGCGGATGACAACTCTGACTCCAAACAGCTTTACCACCAGTGTGTCCTCGGTTGGTAGGTTGACATTGCAACCTAGAATAGGGGTTGATGGCAATGGAGAAAATTGAGCCATGGCTCCTGGGGGTGAGAATTCCCCCTCCTCCTCACTCTACCTGCTATCAAATCTCCTCAGGTTGGTTGATTCCATCCTTAGCTGCCAGCTGAATGCTGGACAATGGCTATAGTACGCAAGCAGGGACTTCATGCAAACCTTACAGAATTTATGTAGGTCAATCTTGGTAAGCAATCCGACAATTGCACAAATATAATATTTCCTTTGACTGTACTCTGGTCATAAAAAAGGAAGTAATGTGGTGCAAAAGATGCTAAAAACACACAAGCCATTTCATTGTTCCGTTTCCTGCTACTTGTATCACCCTGGCCATTCTGAGCTTACGATTCTTCCTAGAAGAGCTGTGATTACATTTTTTTTGTTTGTATTGAAATTTATTTTTATGTAAAGCCACATTAAATCTCTAAACTGGAAGAGGAGGTAGTAAGAAAAATAATTCTTATTTGGTTATTGATAAGGAAGCCAAAGTTTGCTGACTTTCTCTTCTTTATAGTAAGAACCAGGCAGACTATTAACAGTCTCAACCCCATCCGAAATTTTACCACTATGACCGCAAAAGAATGCTGAAAGGTCTAAGAAAGCATCATTGTGATTCCTTACATCAAGAATTATTTAATTCTGAAATGTGAATCCCCTAAAGGATTCTATGTTTGGAGTTTGCAGGTTGCTGGTGATGGAAAGGATAAATAGAAGTGACATTAGATACCCACACACTTCTACCGAGTTACTATACAATATACTATATACAATATATTACCAGAAGAGTCCAGACTGTAAACTAGTAACTTGCTGTTATTAAAATCCTAGCCCACAAAAGCAAAGCAAATTTTAGAAGCTTAATAAGATCTTGCTACTGCTGTTTTTAACTTCACAGTAATAATGGCCTTTCATATGATACATAAACATTAACTGACATTAATGACATTTTTAAATGTCCTTGCTGATACTCCTAACAGTCTTGTACGCTATTGCTCCCTAATAGATTAGATTACCATAGAAGCCAAAGGGCCCAATTAAGATCAAGAGCCTTTTTGTGCTAGGCACAGAGCAAACATATCCTGTTCTGAAGAATGTATAAGCTAAAAAATGAGAGATGCTTGATAAGTGTTGACAAAAGAAAGGTATAACCCAATGTTTACAAATTATTACTGGTACATTAAAAGATTGCAAATAATTCACATCTGCTCCTTTAGCTGCCATCATTCATTAAAACAAACATTTGAAAAACGAATTTGTTTCTTCTCCTATGTAGTATTGGTTCATTTGTTTTTCTTCAATTTGATCAAAAAAGATAAACAGTGTAATCTCATTTTTGCTTTGGCACAATGCTATTCTGTCTAAAACACGACAACAGACAAGTGAGTTTATTTAAGACATTTTCGTCAAAATATAAAGAGCACACTGTGAAGATATTCATATACATAAAAGTGCAATGAACCCAAAGTGACTACTTTGTGATGTTGGTGAAAAGTAAAACACGTGTTTTAAGTGTTTGCTGAATCAGGATCTTAATTGTATTATACCAATAAATTAACAAATTAATCCACAAATGCCAGCTAGTTCCATACACCCTTTTCTTTCCATTAGTGCAAACTTAAGGTGACTTCACGTTGCCCAAATCACTATACCAGAACAATTGTTTGTGGACTGAGGTGACAAATCAGATCAATGAACTAACCCAGGTTTGAAGGGTTTGGGGTTTTTTATTTGTAGGGTTATTTTTCACTTTGGTCAGCTCACTTGTTTTATGTAAAATAAGTGTTATGATGAATTACATTCTTCAACAGATTTATAAATCTATATTATATACAATATATCAATTACAGTACATAAACACTTCCTCAGTAATCACTCTTGGTGGCTGCAAGATTAAGAATGTACTTCCATAATATATTTCCAGTTTCTATATTATTTAAACATCACTTTCACTTTTTTAAGCACTCAAAAGGTGAAACGCAGCTCTTAATAACGTTTGATGAGTAAGCAAGTTCTGTAAGGTGGGTAGTGTCATTTCTAAACTATTTTTATTCACTGGAATAATCTAGAAACTTGCATTTTTCCTTGATTAGAAAATCTGCAATGATTTGATTTTAAAATAGTAAGATTTTTCAATATTTCATAATCTTAAAATTATTAATATGCTGTGTATTTATGTATGTGGGCTGTAATGATAATAACCCAAACAACATTAATATTTTATAATTAATAACTTAATATTAATTAATAACATAATAATATGTGGTGATCTTACTACAATATTAATTTTCTGTGAGTGAAAAAATGAGGCTCCTTTATATGGGATGGTGGTGGCCTGACTGGTGGTACTGAGCAGCTGCCCCTGCAGGGCTCTGGAGGATGCTCTGGCAGCTGGACTGTCACGTCTATTGTGATCAGTCCTAGCTCCAGCCTTGTGCAGGCCACCCGCTCCCAAAGCCATGGCACAGTGTTCAGATGCCAAACCACCAGCACTCAGAGCAGGGGGGGACACATTATCATCCACCAGCTGAAGAATAACCGCTATTGGGCCATTAATATCTGATGCACAAGGCCACTGCATGGTCCTGAGTGATGAGCTGGCAGTAGTTCTTGTGCCACAGCACGCTCATTTTTACATATCCATCCCGTCCCAGAAGTGGGTCAGTTTGATGCCAGGAAATCTTACTACACCTTTCATCCGAATCCATGGCACAAACAGCTTTGTGTCAGTAAATCCACTGCCAGGGTCATCACAGTGGAGCTGTGTGAAGTAATATACCATCTGAGTACACCCTATTTGGGGTCTCAAACATCAGAGCCTTCGGGCCAAATCATACGCCTAAATATACTAAGATCATCAAGCAGATACATTTCCAACCCAGTGTTCCCTGGAAGGGGGCTTCAGCTGTCGTAACTCACGAGAGTAATACTCCCATTATTTCCCATGGCCTCATTAACCACTGCAAGTACAGTACAGGAGCCCCTTGTCCAAGTGCTTCCAAAGCCATCCTCCCAGGACACGTGTGGGCTTGCCCGCAGCCCAGCACCCAACACCAAGAGCACAGCCTTAGCGGTCATGGCTCTGATGGTGGAAGGTGACATCCAACACCACACACACATGCTTTTCCAGAGAACACATTACCATCTAGCACTGCAGCTCTGAACACTATCTAGGTGTGCTTCTCTTTCACCTCAGAACTGGGGGATATGACTATACCAGTAAATTAAAAGTACCCTTGACTGTTCCCTGACATAAAGGCCAACTGGCACCGAATGGCCCTCTATTACTAACATCTTATACACTCCAAAACTGTAGAAAATGGGCAAAGGGAAAAAAAAAACAAAGCAGCAGTTTGGAAAGAGAAAGTGAGGAGAGTAGTCAATATGCTGAAAGTTATGGCTGCTTTTCAGAGGGATCTTGACAGGTTGGAGAAAGGGTCTGGCAGGACCTCACGGAGTTCAACAAAGACAAATGGAAAGTTCCTCATCTGGAGAGGAGTATGTCATGCAGTAATACAGCCCGGGGGCCAGCTGGCTAGAAAGCAGCTTTGCAGAAAAAGACCTGGGGATCCTGGTGGACAAGATGTTGAATAGAAATGAGCAGTGTGCCCTTGCAGCAATGAATGTTAATAACATAACGGTGCTTTAACAGTGTGGCCAGCAAGTTAAAAGAAGTAATTATTCTCTGTTATTTGTCACTTGTAAGATTGCACGTGAAGTAATGCACCCAGTTTGGGATTCCTGGTACAGTAAAGACGTTAACAACCTAGAGTGAGCCCAGCAATGGGCCCAGCAAAAATAGTTAGGGGGCTGGAGTACATAACAGGGAGAGACAGAGAGAGCAGTGTTTGTTCAGCTTCAAGAAGAGACAGCTAAGGGGACATCCCATCGCTGTACTCAACTACCTAATGGGACTTTTAGAGAAGACAGAGACAGACTTTTCTCCGAGATGCACAGTGAAAGGACAAAATTCAGTAGGCACAAGTTACAGCAAGGGAAATTGTGGCTAGATATTCGGGAAAAATAATTCACGATAAGGGCAATGAAACACTTGCAGATCCTTCCTTTTTCAGTTGTGCTCTGCCTCCTGCCCATCAGGCACCAGGAAGATGGTAGGAAAAGGCTGTCACTGGCATGGTCTGGGGTTAACTCATAAGGCTAATCATCCTAAATGATGATCCTCAGTTATGTGAAGACCAATCACAGACTTGGTCTGATGTCCAATGGTGATTTAGAAGTGGGAAGAAGTCAAAAGTGTGCTCAGGAAATGGGTACCTGGTTGAGAGCTGGTGTCATCTGTCTAATGGTTCATCTATTGGAAGTGCAGTTCACAGCGAAGTGTCAATGCCCAGTGTGTTTCCCTCATCCTTTCCAGGAATATCCTTTGGATCAGAAGCTTGCTAAGAAAGGATCCATGCCCCGGCAGGTATACCCAGAAGCAATGCATATCTGCAGCTGCAGAAACTTCCACCGCAAATGGGAGCTGTTGTCTTTGACACAGCTGTAGGCCTCCCTCACCTGGCCTCTGGTGTCAGCTGGGAAGTCATCCTTCCAAACCTGCATTTGTGCACATATTCTTTAAAAAAGGAAAAGATCTTAAGTCTCCACTGTATTGGGTGTAAGTGGTAAGGTTCTGGTAGCAGGATGGGGGGCTATTAGGGTGGTCTCTGTGGGAAAAGGTCAGTGACTGCCCTGTGCCAGACACAGCTGGCTCCACAAGAGACCTAATGAGGCCACAGCTAAGCCACTCAGAGGAGTTTGTGGCACCTCTGTGAAAAAATATTTAAGAAAGGTCAGGAAACACCAGACTGAGAGAGAAGGAGGGAACAACAGAGTAAGAAACAGCAGAGGGAATGAGGGAATAACAAGGCCAGAGGAGAATGAGGTGCTCCACAGTGGAGTAGGTACACCCTTTAGGGACTGCAGTCCATGGAGGAACCACAGCAGAGCAGGTACACCCCAAAGGGACTCTAGCTTGTGAAGGACCCATGCTGGACCACAGGAAATGAGGGAGAAAGAGAGGCCAGCAGAGAAACCACCGCATGCTGACCCCAACCCCCTGCACCACCTGCCACCTCACTGAAGGGACTGAGTGTAGCCTGTGGCAATAACAAGGGGTGAGGATAGACGCCTGGAGTGCAGGAGCGAAGTGGAGACTAGAAGTGGGGAGAGAGGTGTCTGAAGTGAAGTTGAGCCTAGGAAAGGAGGAGGGGTATTTTCTCCCTACGTGTTTCAATGTTTGGGAGTTTTGTTTCCTAATACCTGAATCAGGAATTAAATATTTATGTTAATGGGCAATAAATTAAGCTATATTCCCCATGTCAAGTCTGTACTTGGTAAGTGATTTCCCTGTCTTTACTTCGACTCACAAGTCTTCTCACTCCTATTCTTTCTATTTTCTCCCACCATCCCACTGGGAGGGGTGTTTGTGTAAGTGAGGGGCTGTGTGGGTGCTTGGCTGCAAGCCAGGGCCAACTTCATAAATACCCATTTATGCCACAGGTGGCAGGTTCCAGGCTACTGTGTTTCTGGCAAGACCTCTGCACCGTGATGAACCCAAGCTTGTTGCCTACTCAGAATTTCCGCAGAAAGTAAGAGGAAAACTTGAAAACAACAAGGGGGTCTTGGGTACATATCAGGTAAGCTGAGTCAGGCCTCCCTGAGCCACGACAGGCCTTAGTGTAATCCTGCTACTCATCACAGCAAAGTACAGGGAACTGGTAAGTCAAGATGGGCTTTGATGTAACTTTACTAACCCTGCACAAACATATCTGGCATTGTGGCAAGACAGGGACTAACCAAATGGCTAGACCTTAGTATATCTACAAAACCACAGAGGAAATGCTGAACTAAAATAAATCAATTTAACAAATTGCTGATTGTAGGCCATTAATAAAATACAGGAAAATACAGGAAAATATTGCAATAACGGTGCAGTTAAGACAGCTGCGGAATGAGGGCAGAGGGACAGTTTCATGGAATCAGCACTGCAGGGAAAGACTCGGTGACCAGAGGACAACGGTGACCAGTTGTCTTTAGATTGAACTGACTCAACAGAATTAATGAATAATCTCTCTGAGGATGTACAGAAGTACATACTGAGAAGTATGGAAGGTCATAGGTCACGGCACCTTGAGGGTATAAAAAGACAACTTAAAGACTACCAAGGTAGGATCTGCAAAAGAGGATCAGCGTTAGAGCAAAAGAATACTTCCAACCTCTGAGACTGCTAATGAGACTAACAAATAGTGCAGTTTATGTAGGCAGCTTAGTGAAGCAGACTTTTCTGAAAACATTTGGTCTGGATCCAACTCTGGCTAAGAGCAACTAGAAGTTATTGTCACCCAATGGTTCTTCTGTAATCCAGATACGGCAAGGCATTGGGTTCAGATGAGTTATTTCCAAAGTGCAGGGATCCAATTTATGCAGAATGCTGCCACACTAGTCTACCTGACCCCTTTTTGATCGTGTAGAGAAGAACTAGGAAAAGCATCAGAAATGTGTTCTAAAGTCTAAGTTGACTGACACAGCTAAGACATGGGGAAAATTTTTATGGGATTCTAGCTCCTGGACGTATCATTCTTTAAGGTCATTTCACTGAACTGTACATGAGCCTTAATAACCATTGTATTATTTCATTTTGCATGTTAAATACATTTTTCTCTGAAAATTCCCAGTACTTTATTTGTACTGGGCTGATGGAAAATCTATATTCTGTACTGGTAGAAAATCTGTTCATTTCTGAAAAAGTCTTATTAAAGTGACAGATAGTAACAGTTCCCAATAGCTCACAGCTCAAGGCTCTCATTGCCTTACTATTTCATGTAGCCTTACTATTTCATAAATATGGAATAGCTGCTTGTTTCTGTAATTGATTAAAGAATGTTACATGGGTCTCAGGAAGATGGAGAGATAATATTTAAAGCTAATCAGGAATTTTTCTTTGGAAAAATTGTCCCATATTATCAAAAGTTAGTTGTGTCGTTTCAAAGAAATTCTGCTTCAGAAACTAAAAGAATTATTCACATTTTCATTCTGGGTTAAATTTTAAAACTTTCTAGGTTTGTTTCACTTCACCATGGCAAAATTTTGGAAAGTTGCCACATTTGCCATAATACAGAAAATCTAAATTCTACTCAGCACCACAAATAAACATAAAAACAACTTTGCTGAATTCTTGTTCTCTTTTTTTTTTTTTTTTAAAGAAACAGCAGTATCTGTGGGATACCAGTTACAGAAAGTGGGAATTGAGGGTGAGATTAAATAAGCAGCAGATTCTTCTCATCTTTTTCATTTGAATAGCTCCAATAGCTAGTAAGTCTTAATTTAGACATTATTTTCAAAGACACAATGATGTTATAAAAATGATGGGTGGTACTGTAGTATCCAGGCAATAAATCCAGGCAATAACCTGGATTCGAGTAGTACAAATTAAGTTCCCTTTCTATCACAGATTTTGTTGTGTGACTGTGTGCAAGTTATTTGCATTTCTCAGTACCTAGTGTATAACAAATAACACAAGCACTGGGATGAGGAAAATATATTAATGACTGTAAGAAATTGAGGAAAAAGCCATACAGAAGCTGATGGTTGTGTGGCATATACCTAACACTAATAACTTTTAAAAGCTCCTTTTGCAGATGAAATTTATGCTTTGAGCACAATCAAAATGTGCTACCTTAACAAATATTACTAAACCTTATTATATAAAAGAAATATACTAATTATCTGCATACAGACAGTAATAAACTATGTAATCATACAAGTTTGAATGACCAACATAATATAAAAACTAAGTTTGTGACATTTTAACTACAGAATGATAAAACATAAATCGCCAGTGAAGTGATAAAACTAGTTTCTATTAATCTAAAATGAGATAATATTAGTCTCTATAGAGCTGCTGTTCTACGCAAATTCATTTTTGTGAACTAACATGAACAGACCTGTGCAGCTCCCCTAACAATGAAACATGACAAATTCAGCCCTATTTCCTCATCCTGTTGATCCAATCCCTTGTTTGTGGACTCCCTGAGC
This sequence comes from Fulmarus glacialis, assembly GCF_000690835.1. Classification (NCBI taxonomy): domain Eukaryota; kingdom Metazoa; phylum Chordata; class Aves; order Procellariiformes; family Procellariidae; genus Fulmarus; species Fulmarus glacialis. Next base: position 41,232 of record NW_009192565.1, read on the forward strand.
TCTGAAAAGGTGTAGATTGATGGTATTATGTGTCTAAGGGAAAAACACATCCTCAGGTCTCAAACCCTGGGTGTATATGGGTCCTGTTGTAAAGTTACTTCTCTTTTCTTCAATTAGTATTCCTGATACAAGAAATATATTACAAAAATATACTTAAATTTACAAAAATTTTATTCAAGATAATGTTATAAAAGTATGAAAGGGGGCTTCTGTCACTGAATGCAGATGACAACTAAATATAAATGATCATTTGAAAAGATGGTCTCTGGGTAAGTAGTTCTGTGCTTTTTTAAGCCTGAGGAAACTGATCTCTCCTGCAGCTTGTCAGAACACCAGTGAATACTGATACGAGAATTTCTGTTCATTTAAACAGCATAAATGAATAAACATGTGAAGAGAATGAGCTGAGCTGAAGAAAATGATGCATTATTCATGCAGCTAACAACACTTACTCACGCCTAGTATAAATTGAAACCTAAAGTGCAAATCTAGGACACTGAGAAGATTTTCAGTCATGCTGAGTTATATTTAAATTCAATCTATGCCAGAAATTCTGAGTTCATTTCATGTTTTCACATCAGCACAGAAGCATTTCATGCTGTAAAACTTCCTTTCACTGGCTACACTTCGGGAAACATAAATTATGAATGTAGCAGTTTTTGCGAATGAATGGTAAAAAATGCTAGGTGCATTTAACTTGAGATGTAGTGGACATGAAATTAAGTGAAATGTATAGCGCTGGTGACTGGTTTAATTCCATCTGACATGCTCCTGAAGAAAAATATTTAAATCAAAACAAAACTGAAAAATGAGCAAGTTTTCCAAGCGAGAAAAAAGAAGGTTGTATTTGCAATTCTATTTCTTTAATGAAACATTTGTATAACACCATTTCTGATATGCTCTGTTAACTCAAAACTGTGAAGGGAAGACAATTTCTAGAACATGATACCTGGGTTTTTGTAATCCATGTTGTTCTAATTTCTCAGCAATTCTTATTTTCAAAATATGGAAATCATGCTGAACTCCTACACTAAGCCACTGAAAAAGCTAATTGGCATTTCAAAGTGGAAAAATCTTCTTTTCTGTTTTGCATAATCAGGCCTCTATAACAATGCCTTTCCCAAAGATATCTAAAAACTTCATCCCCTAACTTCACTTAGTTTTAATTACCCAAGGAACACATGGCTGGAAAAAATAAAGAGAACAGACACAGCTACTGCCTTGAAAGAAGAGTTTCATTCAGTGGGATAATCTGGATCTACAAATTAAGGAACGTAATTTCACCTCTCTAAATCTGCTTCTTTCTAACCCTGTTAGATTTTCTTATCTGTATGTAAAGACCGTTCGAAGGTAGAGGTGTCATAGTGCCTATGACAGTATAGCTCTTGTTTCAGCTGGAGTCTACCAGCACAACTACAAAATAATTTTTATCAAATGCAAGGAGTTCAGCCATTTCTTCTCCTCTTTCAAGCCTACGAAACAACAGGACCATGTAAGTGAGAAATCTGAAACTCTTACTCTAAATGTATCACAGTTTGCAATCAACCTCACAGGCCTTTGCTTTCTGATATTCATTCCAGGATATGTGTGCATAGCATGGTGGAGCAGAGACACCCAGCCAGCTTAGATGCAGCATAAGGTACTTCAGCATAACATTGTACCTGGACTAACTGTTTGCTGTCACATAAACTATCATTACTTCTGTAAGAAGAGGGAGAATATGTATCTACAGTGTGGTTTTTCCACTGAACAAGTCCATTAAGCTTTATGTAATTGCCATTAGGAAATGATCCTGCCTATGAAAAATCTGCAGACAGACCCAAAAGGACTATTATCAGACTGAAAATTCTTTTTCTTTTGAGATTTTCCAGTCCTTAGAGAGGAAAGCGATTGTAGCTGAGAAGTTATTTTATTTACTACTACACTGTCCTTCGGAGGATTGAACAAGAACTCTGAAAGAGCATGAATGAGACTGGGGCTCCTGAGGCTGGAAAGGATTCAAACCCTGCTCCAGAGGACTTTGCACATGGAGTTGGTTACAGTTTGTCTCCCAAAGAAGAGTGTTAGGCAAAAGGTCTGAGTCAGAAAATGTGTTACAGTTTCAGAACACTGAAGTAGGCAATAGCCAGATTTAAACACCTTATAGTGGATTAGAGTCACTCACAGTTTGAGTGACGTGAACAGGCAACTCTGAATTTCTCTTGTATAGACAATGCCTACACAACTGACACCCATTTCTGAACCTATTTCAGATCTGAAAGGATGTGGTGAAAATATATCGTGCCATGTTTTGCTTTCTAAACAACTCCTACAACAAATTTAGCCTGTTTGCAACAGCAAATAGAATACTAGTTGATCCAAGGTTTCAGGCTTTACAGCTTCCTCACCTCCAAAGAAAAGCACATACTAGGGTAATATGATTACAGAACTTCCAGCAGCTCGCACAGTGTTCAGACAAGAACATTATTGGCAGCAGCTGCTCAAACAAGTACTCACCTCACTGTGCTCACCATATCCCAGCAGTTGAAGGAGTGAGAAATTACGTCAATGAAATCAGCCTTGAAAAAAGAAAACTTGCACAGTGTGCTTCCGACTACTCACTGAGCAATTAAAGTTGCCAGCTTGACAAACTATTTAAAGGTTACTTAAATCTATCAGGTTATTTGATCATTGGAAAGAAAATATTTTAATAGTCTGGGTATTACCAAGTTAGCACTTAAACCACTAACCTGCCAAATTACTAGGCATTTCACCAAGTTATCATCCAACCTAAAATAGGTGAAGATTACAGTGTAAAATGCTAAGATAAGGCTTTTATGATAATTAGTCTGACACAATTTAATTATGTATATACATATAAGCCGACTGTACACACAGTCCAACAAAACAGAAGAGAACAAAGTCTAACAAAGCAGAGGCTTAGCAGCTTGTCTCAGGGAGTTTTCTCTAAGGACGTTTCTCTTTGTTTTGCTTGATTGGGTGTCTTTCTCATCTTCCTGCCTTAGAAAAGATTTATACTTGTTGGCCTGCTGTCCCAGCATGTGAAGGATTACAATCTAAAGCATCTCGTGATTATATAGATAAATTACACAATAAAAATTAAATGTACCTGAATGGATTAGAACTTCCAGTAATAATATCAAAACCCATTTGACACAGAACCACCTACAAGAAAAAAAAATGGGGCCAAGAAATGCATCAAATTACCTGAAAGACCATGGGTTAAGTTGGTAATAAAATAGTCTGATTTTTAAAACAACTTTTTAAAAACAAATAGCTGTATGAAAAACTCATTAAGAATACACGGATTATTACATGATAGTAAATTCTCGATACAGCACATTCATTTGCCATTTATTACATCAGCTAAGTCTAATTTACAACAACTGACTTCTAGTCTGGGCTTCACGCATCCCTGCACAAGAGGGAAAATATAAAATCACCACTTGTGCTTTTTTTGGCATAGGTTTCTACCACAGACATATGGTAGAAAAGCAAATACTTGAAAACTCTCATATTCTTCTACTTTTGCACATGCCTATTTTGTAAACAGAATGCGCGTATAGCTATACAATCTCTTAATCCTGATTTCCCATTCTACCCATATACTGACATATTCCAGTATTATTTGAAATCCTCATCTCAATTTTGATGCAACTTCCTTACTAAACTAATTTTAGATCAGAAAAAGCTGTTTATCAGTTATTTCTCACAACAGTGATGGAATTTTAAAATGCCATTATAATGCCAATATAGTTCCAAGCAAGTCGACATAGCTGCTCGTTAATATAATCTGAAGATCTGGCCCTTACATCAGTTGTGAAAATTCAGTAGTTCTAAACTTATGCCTCTTCATTGTTCATGGCCCTTACATGTCTTAGCTGCCATGATTCTACTGGACCAGCACAATAAGATTTCATGCAAAACATTCACATACGCTGTTCCTCAACCAGCTCACCATTATAGAGATGCAAGAATAATAGCCACAACAGAAAACCAGCAATAGTTTCATTGACAGTTTCAGTGGCCAGCAAGCTACATAGCTAGATCTGTCAGATCATTTGGAAACCTCAAGCAAGTCCTAAAGGTATTTTTAATGCCAAAATGAACCCTCAAACTACAGTGGGATGAAAAATCTAAAAGTAAAGAACAAAAATCAAATTAGAAATCCCTCCCTCTTTCCTTTTTTCCAAGTCTCCAAAATAGGCAATTGGATTAGTTCAATCAAAATTTTAAACTGAGAATTTCATCAGGACTTCTGAGTCTTGATCATTTTTCATTATAATTAAAACAAAAACACTTTTCAAAACAGCAATATTGTAAAGAAACTGAAAATTAAACAAGTCGAGAAAACAACTCAGCAGAATCATCCTCTTTCAGAAAAAGCCTTTGGTTCCTATGAATGAATATTACCTGATGATAAAGCATTTGCCACAGAACTCTATTTGACAGGAATTTTCTATAACACAGTTTGCCATTGCAGATGAAAATCTGGAATGATGAGAATATAAATAGAAAATCTTCTAAGATGCCTTGTAAGATACCATGGGGATCAGTTTCCTTTTAATCGCCAGGTGATGATACCCTACGTGTTGGGTTTTTTAAATGTAGGCACATACGAATTACTTAAACATTTAGGTTTAAGATCCTCTGTTTATCTAGAAAAAGAACTAGCTGCCAGTATTGTATGCTGGCTAGATATGCTGAGTGCATCCAACATTATCAGCATTCTTCTGCTTCAGCAAATTACTTTATTAAATTTTCCTGGCAAGAGTTTACTCTGTATGAAAAATGGATGTACTTGATGCATTTCCAAATTGTTAACTAACTGACAGGTTCTTTATGTTTCTCTAAAACATTTCAAAGGACAAAGATACAGTGTGGATCTTGAGATCGAAAAACTAGCAGAATTTTTCACTAGGCTGTCTTTGTTGAGTAAAACACACTACCATAGATTATTTCAGAGCCTGAACACACCACTGGTTTGTCAGATGAAGACATAGGGTTGGCCTATGTGGCTTGGAGGAGAGGAAAAGGTGTGATTCCTCTGTTGGCATCATGTGACAGTTAATGAATCCTCAGGACAATGGCATTTTTTATAAACTATTGCGCAAGTATTTCCAAGTTCCAATTCCGTTGGTTATATTTCACTTAAGAGACTCTTTGGGGGCTCTTTCAGTGTAATAGCAATAAAAAGATCAGCAGAGGTGTGCCAATGAACTGATGAAAAATGCTCACAAACATGCCTGTACTTTACTAAGCTGAGGTGCTGTTATCTTCTCATGCTATAGGCAAAGATAAATTATAACTTGAAATACTAGTTGGAAGTCTTGAGATTTACATTTCATTTAATCAGAATTTAAAAGATGTAAACACGAATCTCTTAACTTATTCTGACATTGTCTACAATAAGGAAACTGCACAGTAGCAGCTCTAACAATCTTTGTCAATGTAATTATCTAAGCTGAAGCTGAAAGGTCAAACCTTGAAAATCGTGTGCAGGCTAATCAGGTAAATCAGTCAGAACAGAAGGTTTTAGCGGAATAATTTTCAGTTAATCATGTATACTCTTGTACATTACACAGACATCCAAAGTAACTACAGCCTAATAGTTGAGGATTCTGATTTCTCTGAGAACTTCGGTTTTAGCATGGTTTCTCCTGTACAGATGGTAGGTGGAAAAGTAATGAAGAAAGCAATGTTTGGTATATCTATTATTTATGACTGGGGAAAAAACGTAACCAACAAAGACAAATTTACATATGCATACAGATGATTGACTTAAGAGTAGATTGACTACAAAGATGTACAAACTGCATCACACATACAGAAACTAATTTCAGGAACTCAAAGTGACAGCTTCCTTTTCTGAATTTTTGAAAACAGGATCTACTAATTAGTCTGAGGTCTAATCAGTTACAAAGTTCCCCTAAAAATAGAGCTGATCAGCACTTCAAATTTCCACTTCACAGGAAACAAAGGCATTTCAAAATCTGACCTCATTCCAATTGAGAACAAATGTGAGTACTCTCAATATTTTCTATGAAATACAATTAAAATGCTGTGTTAAAACTGATTTTTTCATGCTTATATTTATTATTTTTATCTTATTGTATTACAGGTACATACTATATATGTTATTGGATGTTGTCATTGCATAATATGATTTATATTATGTCGAGTTGTCATATTACATCACGACATACCAAATAGTCCAGTATTCTGTTTTTATATTATTTTTGTATTATTTTCATTTAAAAGCAAAAGCAGTTGCTGCATTGTTTATAATGAAATAGCTTATTTTCTAAATCAGGGCTGCCTAGCATTTTAAGATCTGTGGCTTGGTATGAGTTTTGGGACTCCTAAAAATCAAATTTATCATTTCCTGGAGATGGATAGGCTCAGCAGTAGTTTGCAGAACTAGATGCTCAGCTTAACTGTATCAAAATTAGAGAGATCTGAGACAAATTCATCCTTCAGGCCAGACAGTTCACAGGCCAGCAGTTCAGTAACCTTGCTGTAAATCAGATTGGTTTTTATTCACGCTGCAATGAGACAGTGTGATACTTTGATGCAAAATGTATTGTTTTACTTTCAGTGCCCAATAGCATTATGAAGAAAACAGGCTTTGGATCTTTCTGAATATTCTCTAGACACATTTTTTTTTTAATATCCTAGTCTTCATAAAATTATCTGTTACTTTGTCAGATGTTCTTTATTAATCAGTCCTTGCACCCACAGATAAAGAAGACTAGAGATATTTCTCACAGCTGAAATATATGCATAATGGATAATCAGAGGTGTACATGGAGTTAGTTCATATCATCAAACGATGCAAGCTCTCAGCTTTTCCCAAGATCTTGGTCCCTTGATTACACATACTGCATGCATCTGAGTTCTGCTTAGGCTCTTTAGAGCAAACTGACTAGTTCCTCTAAGACAAAGTTTAGGTGCAGTCCAGAGGTAATTTTTTCCAAGGACTTCAACCTAAATGTAGTACAGACAAGATGACACCAGGGCTGGCTCTTTCCTCCTTACATAGTCCCCCAACTCTATTTCAATAGACTCACCCTCAGTAGACCAATACTCTCAAACATGTCTCTACTACCCTCGCATATCATGCTCCATGCATGCAGTACATAACCCTGGTATCATCTTATAAAAATGTCACTCTAGCAGCCCTGACAAAACCCTTACATGACTGCAGACATATTCAGCAGAAAAAGCACAAGATAAAAATTTATGTCCCCAGAGGGACACCAGATGCAGCCAGTGAGATCCACGGTGAATATTCTTTTACATGGATATAGATAGTCCTGTCTAATGGAAACAACCATTAACAATATACTTCACTGTTTTTGGCTCAGAGGACATGGGGTTTCTTCCAAAGATATTAACCTTTACTCATCTGTCATCATGTTATCTATTGAAAACCTGAATTTTCCTCCTCTGATATGAAGAGTTTGATTTTGCAGGTACAGTTGGAAATGAGAGATGCTCTGTTCTGCCAGATCAGAGTTTGAACAGTAGCTGCTGGAAGACTACCCTACTGGGTAATAGGGCATTTTCTGTGAAAGGCAATGGTAATTCTAATATTAACAGAGAGAAGTGAGTCTTGTACAGAAGAGTACAAGTAGATTATGTTAAATATCATTAAAATAAGGGGGGCTTTTCTGGATATTGTTTCAGTTAGAGGGAGGTAGAAAAAGAAGAACAAAACTCCAGAAGTATAAAGGAAAGGTCACATCAAAATGCAGTTATAAAAGCGTTCAGGCTATAATTCCATGCTAAAAGCATTCACTGCTGCCCCCAGCTGCTCATTCCTATCTGCATCTTTGTTATGCACACAGCATGGCTTCAAAAACACAACTTGAGAGGGTGGGCAATTGTACAGAAGGGCAAGAACCTTTGAAAGGGCTTTCCCACCAATGATCCTGTAAAACTGTGATCTCATAGGATTACCATAAGAAATGACCTTTTTTTAGTTTAAGTGTTGGCTGGAATTCTTGAAATTCTAAAAAATGAATTTATCTTCTTGTGAGTAAGGAAACAGTTGTGTTTTGTTTTTTTGGGTATTTTTAATTCGTTGTCAATAAATAGGGGGGATTGCCCTTAAGACACATGACTTCATGCTTTTCCTGACAGAGACAACCTGCATGGACCTGAATTTTCCTTCAAAATAAGGTAACAGCTGATACTGTTTGATCCATAAACTTTTTGTTTGCTTGCTTTTGCACATCTGCATATTATACATAAAGGAACTTTATTTGCCTCACAGCGTAGTGTGTTTTATGAATTAGAATCTATACCTAAATGCACTTTAGCTATAAGAGATGATCTTCAACATTTCATTAGTGCAAAAGCAGTTCCACATCATCTTTCATGAATAGCTTTGTTGATTACAATTTTCAGTATGTTCTGTAAAATAAATTAATGCAGAGCATAATCAGTAAAGCTATACATAAAAAAACAAACACAAAAACTTCTTTTAAGGATAATTTCATAGAGAATAAGAGGAGCAGCTCTGTTTTTTCTAGGTATGTCCATATTATATATATATATGCTCCTGAGCTGGTTCAGTTCTAAGTAATCATGCTAAAAATAGAAGCATAGTGCAGACATCTGAACTGAAGCTATATTTGCAATTCCAGAACTGGAAAAATTATATGACTCTGTTCTAAGTGCAACACAGCCATTATTGACAGCCACAGCATATTCATTTGCTGTGAACGAATATTCTCTTGGCTGTGAGCAGCCAAGTGCCTAACCAGGAGAAGGTAAATGAAATCCAAAAGGTCGCTCCCTCTTGTAGTGCCCATTGGCACAGATTCCTGAAAGGACTGGGTAAATATAATAGTAATTTTATTCCTAATGATGCTAGCGTTAACGGACCTTTGTATAAATATCCTAGAAAGAGCTGAACAGAAATGAATAGTAAGATATATCAAGAAAGATGTTCAACTAAAAAAGGGATCGTTCCTGTCACTATCAGAAATTGTTTTTAATTGAAACAGGAAATAATCATGTACCAACAGCATCAGTGTTGCTGTTACAAGAGGTTTTTTATTTCAGTGGAAGACCAATACAATCTACAATAAACAAATGTGTTTGCTTTATCAGATACTATTTCCCATTGGAAATATTCGATTGGTTGATTGGCTTAAACTCACCTTGCCCTGATCCAACATGTACTTTCAAATAGCCTTCAAGATGGAGAGCTACCTAGTGCCAAATTAGCTTGGGGAAAACACAAGCAGTGGGTAAACAAATTAAGGTAATTACTGATGAAATATCATCTTCAATGGGAAATACATTTGCAGAAAGACAGACTGCCCCAGGAATGTTTTGGTAGTGGTTCTAATCTAGCAGAGAAAACCTTCTTTTGCTCTGACCATTCACATGAATTTTAATTAGTGTTAAAAAGTTGCTGTTGATGTTTCTAGTTTTTATGAATCTGAAGGAAAATGTTTGGGACGTGGTATATCCCTTGAATATGCACACAACGATGAGCCACCCACAGTAATTTTTAAATCCTAAAAATGGCCTGCAGCACTGAATTGCTTGCAGTCATTGAAGCTCTGAAATACTGGCTGGATTCCAAAGCAACTCAAGTGCCAAAAGACCAAGTGGAATTACTTTCAGATTATTATTAAACTCACAAAGCATTTACAGAATTACTACTTTTTGATCAACAGCAACTTTGCCTCCCCTGTTGATACAACAGCTAGAAGTATAGATCCGATGCGGTATGTGACCTAATTGGCTCAAAATCTAATTTACTAAAAAATGCATTTACTTAAAAAACAAAAAGCAAACAATAAATTACAAAAGCCCACAGCAGGTTAGATCCTTTCTGGATCTAATATGAAAAAGCTGAAGAATAGCAAAGCGTGAAGCAAAATATCGCCAAAGAAGCCTGAAAATTCTGAAACTGCTTTAGTGGTCAAGCCACTTCCAAATATTGTAGTGGCAGCCAGATCAGGAGCTAACCTGTTCCTCTTACAGCAACTTTACTGAGCTCTGGAACAGCAGAGAGCGCAACTCAAACATTTAAAGGAAATTTAAGAAAAACAGTAGAAAGCAATAAAAATTGGCAGCTATTGTTATGCGGTATTCTGAGACTTGAGTTCTTCTGAAGTTTATACTGAATACCAGCTGCAGCTACAAGTCCATGCTATTTGGGGCAGTAATACATTTGTCAGTGATAGGATGGAGAAGAGTCACTATTTTCATGCTATCTTAAAGACCTGTATGTTTTCATAGCTAAAAAAACGGTATAAATCAATCAGAAAGTCAGATAAACAAACAAACAAAAAAAGATAAAATATTTGGAAAATAGGTAACCTGATAATATTTCTGGCTTAGGCAAAGCTCCTAAATAATTTTAGACAAATAACTGCGGACAAACTACACTTGTAATTTGCAATGTAGTTAGACTATGTTGTAATGCTACCAATAAAATTGAAATGTCTACTAGCTGAAAGATAATCAATGAGATATACCTCATAAATCAACTGAAGTTTTACCAGAAAAGCACTTCTGTTTTACAGGATCCAGTAATCATACTTGTAATGACCTCTAAATTAATTTTAATTTTCTCAGTAATACTCTTTTGGATTCCCAGAAGCAATATTCCAAGCCTACAATAAGCATGTTCTCAAATGAAAAAACTAATCTGGCTATGTACAGAGGTTTATAGGGTCTGTTCAGAATACTGGTGCAATGCCCTGAGAATGTAACGTAAACTGCGGGCAAACATTTCAGTTATCCATCAGTGAAGATCTGGAAAGTAGGTAGGAAGGACTACAAACAAGTTATAAATTGTTATGTGGACTAGTACTGCTACTACTATTTCCAAGAAAATTTATGAGGTTGGATAAAGGATATTAGAGACAAGGGCAGTGCAGAGAAGGGAAAGAATATTGTACTACCCCACGTAACTGCTCTTGGTGTATTCTATTTTTCCATGTCTTCTGGTAAGCTTATTTTCACCCACTAAAGTAGAGAAGTTTGATTATGAAACACCAGCAGTCCAGCTTCAAATTCTATTTGTTGCATGCATGGAAGGAAAAAATACTATTGCTTATAAAGCTGCAAATAGTAGTCCCTGCCAGTGTTATCTAAATAACAGGAAGAATGTAAAACAGCAAATAGATGCATTTCAGAATGAGGGAACTGCTTATTCCCTGATTTCAACAGATTGGGCTGTATAGGTATTATCATTATATTTGACACATTCAGGGAAATGTGAAGCTTGTCTTAAGATTCAAATTTCAGGAATCACATGTATCTGAAATTTCAGCTTCGAGTTAAGTTCAGCTCTTCTTCTTAAAAAAGGGTTTAACAAATAGAAACCCGTAGTGCCCTACTTTTAACATAAAGATGTGTTACCTTCAACACTTTTGTATGGCATCTTAATTAACCAATATAAATTTATGCACATTCTTACTAATTCTTTCTGTTTAGAATACAAATTATTTTCTTTATTTTTAGAATACCAGGACAACTTCCATCTTGCTCAGTTCCGTCAAGAAAACAACTCTAGTATACCACCAAACAATAAAAAAAAACCCCTAAGATTTCATTAAATGAACATCAAAGCTTATGCACTTCGAGAAGAAAGGAAAGCATTGGGAAAATATTAGATAGAAATAACTCTCCATGTTTTCCTCTATCTGGAATGGAGTTTGCCCATGCTAAAAAAATGATTTAGGAAAGCAGCAAATCCATTTCAGGTGCACTGGGACTGAATGAAGGAAAAATCCATCACATTTCATATTTCAGAAATTTCTTTATTATTTAATGAGAGGCAACACAAAATAAATTATATAACTGATTTCTGTAGTGAGCAATTCAGAGAAAAAATACATAATCTCTATTCGTATGTTTGTCTTAAGAATGATTGCATGATCTTCTTAAGTTGGAGCTGAAGAAAACCCCTAGTTTTATGAAAAATTAATTATCAGCAACTCAACAGCTCTCATCTGGAAGCGTCACAGGTGTACATCCAAAATAAAAAGTGACAATTTAGATGTCTGGAAAAGGCATAATTTGAAATCTTGGTTCAACCATACTGTATCCTAACCATAGTCAATGTTATTTGGATCAAAACTGCAGAAAAGTACCTTGTTATTCACCACTCACCATAAATACTTAATGCTGACACTACGTGTATATATTTGTCATAAATCTGATTTTATAGTGGTCTCTAACACAGAGTTGCAATCAGTGAAGTTCTAATAATATCTCATTGTTCCTGAAAAACAATACTAGTATAATTGCAATGTGCTTAGAAAGGCTATCTCCTGTCCGCAGACACAGAAATAATTCAAATACCTAGCCCATGAGGCTTAAAAGATGAGGACACCACCACCACAGAGTGTCCCGTGTGGATGGCAGCTTCTGACAGTGAACAAATGTTGTTGCTGACACTGAGCAAATTCCTGTAAAGAGCTGTAAGGTTCCTTTGCCAAAATTTGGCCTTGAACTAGAACATAATATTGTTATCAGTCAACAAAATTTTCACATGTAGGGAATACATAGGAAATACATAGGGTCATATATAGGGAATAGATATGTCCATTTGTCTCCTATTATCAATTATCACAAAATTAACCCTTCAGCCTGCTGCTGAAGTTACATTTATCTCAGTTCTACTCAATACTAATATTTGTTTCACCACTGTCTTAAACAGACCTGTGAAATTATCCTAAATTTAAAAATAGACGAGTAGCATAAGGAATGTAGGGTAAAATCCCTATCATAAAATGGATTTTTTTATTACAAAACTTTAGCAGATAGAGCAATCAAGTAAACGGGTATTGTAGCAGAATAAACCGTTGGGGTGGTAACTGCCAGCAAGGAGGTGATAATGCACAGTTGGGAGGTGGCCAGGGTTGGTATCTGGATCAGCCACTAGTCAAATCATTTGTAAAGCCACAGGCTTAGACTGACAGAAACCAAACAAGCAAACAAGCAACAAAGACCAGTCATTGAAAGGAAGAAGAAAACAGAAAAACAAGATCATAAAGTGACAAAACTGTCAGAAAGACTTGAGCCAGTATCCCACAACTTTTAAAAGTCACTCTTGTGAGTCTAGATTTACTGATTTACTGCTTATACTGAAGTATATTATTAACAAGAAAAAAACAACACACCAGTGTCTTGCCCTAGTTGCTGCCAGTGTCCTTTTCCCAAGGATGTGTAATATAATGGAATAATCTACAACTGAGAAGGAAAAGCTCAAGTGAAAGAATGATTGAAGAGTTAAGCCATTCATCCTATTTATAGCAAATCATTTCCTTGGTGTCTGATAATACAGCCTATGAATAGGCTAAAAAAGAGAGAAAGAAAGAAGCTGCAAAGCCTTTTCCCTCCCTCTCCCAGTATATCACAGCAATACGCATCGAACTGCTCTTTTGTCCGTGGGAGATGATGCCCCTGCTCTTGTAAGCCTGTTCGAGAAACTTGGCAGGGCCAGAAAGGACGCTGTAGCCTTCCCCTGGGCCTCTGCTGATTTGCAGCTTCACTCAGCACCACACCGTGGGAGAAATGCAATATTGCATCTTTCCACCAGCAAACTAAAGCATGCAACTATTAGCTTGTAATTATTTCACTCGTTTATGTCTCTTTTCTTCTTATTTCCTTGTGAGTGGCTTCTTCCACTGCTTTTTAAACAAAAAAGACTATATTTATTCAAAATATACTGATTCAAACCATCCTCCTTACCAATCTCTGCCTTCCAATCACAGCATCTGTTATCTGCACCATCTGTGATTTGCAAGACCCACCATCCCCAGAAACATACCCAAACACGGGGGGTGGGACCTTGATTGTCTTTTTTCCCTCCATTGGCACAGCCTGGTGTGACATGCACTCCTAGCTGTGATAATGTGAGGACTGGGAGGCTGCAAAGCCCTCCTGTGCCCCTTCCTATCACCATTCTATACCAGTCAGCCTAAGATGCTGTAAAACTATGTAAGAAGTCCTGCTGATGTCAGTAGCACTCGGTGTGGGTGTAAAAGAGCAAATCTTTTATACCGAGATGTAACAGGTTACCACACCCAGAACCTGATCTATTTATTTTGGAGAGTAGTAAGTCAACTCCCACCCAGTTCCATCTTGAACTCTCCTACTCATACACTGAGAAAATTTTAAACTCTGTCTATGATGCACTGAAATGACGCCAAAAAGATCAAAGTAGAAACAGAAAGTGTAATTTCCATTAAATGAAAAAATCAATAATTTGTCCACTACCCTTCACCTCTGCTTTAGTTAGCTTCCAGAAATGAAGATAAAGGAGAGTAACCTCAATCTTACAGTGAGCTCCTTAAAGAAAAAACGATTCATTCACGGAGATATCTATGCTGGATTCTATTGTTGTTTTACTCCTTACTAGATCAAAGCTTCACAGAAAATAGAGTCACTCTGCAAGTAATTGGACTTCCCAGTCTTTGCTTGTATGGAAATATTCCTTCCCAGTTTCCAGAAAAATCTACTGTTCACCTTCATACCTGTCTCCTCCCATAACAACTCATATAACAAGAGGGTTCCTGGATGCTTGTAACCTAAGCCCGTGTCTGGGGTAGAGGATAGGATTGTGAAACTTGAGACAGACACTGAGACTGAGAAATTTGAGACAGCTGAAACAATTAATGCAACAGCTTAAGGTTGCTAATCAAAACCTGGCTGTTAATAATCACGATATCTAATACTTCATATGAGTGTAGTCTGTATCCTAGCTTAGCAAACCTTTTTTTTAAAAGGCAATACCTTAAAATGGGTTCAATAACAAGCAGTAAAAAGCCGCAAAGCTCACGTACATGCTGAGGTTAAATAGATGTGCATCTTTGTATTAAACCATAGACATCCTAGTAAAAAATTCTAAAGAGCAGTTAAGGCCTAAAATGTTTCTACGTGAGACTGTGCTGCAATGAGGCCAGTGCCCAGACAAATCTTACTTAGTCTACAAATAATGGGAGATCCTGGCAGAATGCTCCATACCAACGTGCCTTGATTTTGCAATACTTTCACTGGAGAGGTTCAAAACATGTTGACCTTCAGAATATGCTTTCGAGCTCATCTGTTTGCTCTGGAGTTTAGAGGGATTGAGGCATCTGGGTAAATTGGAGGGGAGAAGAAGGTCTCTGTAACAGCTGAAATGACCTGAGAAGGTCTGACTGGTATTCTTTTGCTCTGGGGTGGACTTCTCGCTGCTGTCTAAACAGATACTTACTGATAGTCTTTTTATACAGACAAATGGTATTTTATATTTATACATAATTAAAATGGACAGATTCCAGTAAGAAGCCTTTTGCAAATGAAATATCACTAGCCCTAATCATAGAATAGAATCATAGAATCGTAGAATCATT
>NW_009192566.1:0-527 GCF_000690835.1 Fulmarus glacialis
CAGCAGTGCTGGGCTCTGGTGCTCAGTCCGCGGTACAGTGTATATATTTATATATAAACAAGGACAGCAGTGCTGTGATGTTGCAATGAGGAACAGCTGCTCTGGTGCTGGATGCTCCCGGAAGATCTGGTGCTGCAGTTCGAATGGCAAGATCAGGGGCACGGCCAAAGCCAGGTGAAGTTTCTGCCCACCGCATCAGGCCTTCCCTCCTCCCCTCCAGGAGCACAGTGCAAAGGGTGGCAGGGCTCTCAGTGTGCAGACAAACCTCTCTTGCGCGCCGTGTTTCAGGAGTAGATGGTGATGACCTCCCGGCCCCCACCGCGCACCAGGAGCACTCGGTCCAAGTGCTCTGTCAGCACCTCCAGGAACTCCATGTCTGCACGGCCGTCAAGGAATTACAACGCCATGATGGAGCATGGGGGCAGCCCCGTGCTGTCCCTGCCTGGCCCCATGCCCGGGGAGCTGAGCCTGCAGCACAACACCTCCGCACCAGAGCCAGGAGGTGTGGGGTGAGGCCCAAGACAAGG
>NW_009192566.1:611-1013 GCF_000690835.1 Fulmarus glacialis
GGACTGTAGCTGAGCCTGTCCCAGCAGGCAGCCGAGCCCTGTGGATCTCTGCCTGCACCCCCGCGATGTGCAGTCACGCTCATGGGTACGGGTGCAACGTCATGTGGCCCCTCCACCCATCCTGCGTGCGGCATCTCTGCCGTGCGTCTCTCAGGCAGGTTGGTGCCAACGATGGCTGTCGGAACCAGCTGGGGGCAGGAGGCATGGGGGGGTCCGGGCTCAGGCACTGGTCCTGTGCCCCGACACTTGCCTGCAAGATCCACCAGCCTTGGGGCAGTCGTGGCCCCCTGGCCCCTGGCCCCCACTGCGGAGAGGGGTCTTGGCACCAGCCCCGAGGCAGAAGCCCTGTGGGAAGGATACAGTTCTCGTCCCCTTTCCGGTTGCGGGGAGGCCCTGGCATGT
>NW_009192566.1:1219-1433 GCF_000690835.1 Fulmarus glacialis
GGCCTGCGCCGCCTTGGCCATCCTCCGCACGTTGGACTGGTTCCTGGGGGCGACAGCACGTGTTGGCTCAGGGATAGGCATAGCTGGCCTCCAGCAGACCCGAGGGGCCACAGGGCAGGCTGGCCTCCTGCACCAGAGGGGTCCAGGGCTGGGCTGTGGCACGAGCTCGGGGAGCAGCAAGCTTTGCCCAGCACGGCCGCTGGCGACTCAGCCC
>NW_009192567.1:0-17298 GCF_000690835.1 Fulmarus glacialis
ATATATATAAAAATCCTGCCTGCAAGAAACAGCTGAAACAACAAGACTCTGAATTTTCTGACTACTTGTGAAATCAGAAGAGGTAAAAAACCCCTGACATTCTTATAACTGCTCTACGGTGTTAAAAGTATGCAGAGTGGGGGAGGTGGGGAATATGATATGTGTATATGGAAGTAAAACACAGTATTTTTGGTCTACTTCCTAAGACAATTTTGGATGTTTAGAATGTGGGAACCTTCTTCCTTTGGGAGTATTTCTCAACAATTGAAGTATGGAGTTAGCATTTAAGTAGTAAGGGTTTCATAGGGGGGAGATGGAGAATTAGTTCTCTTTTCTACTACAGAAAATGCCTTCTGAAGATTCAGTGGGGAAATTCTGGAAAGCTAGTATCATTGTGGCTAGTACGACATTTTAGCAGTATGTGATTAACATGGGTTTTTTAGAACTTTACACATTTGTTTTTCTTGTTTGTTTGTTCGTAAAACTTGAAATCCTCAGGTGTTTCCAGTCCTTATAAGTGTGTGTGTTTGAAAAGTGCTGTTGTTAAGTTACCTTGAAAAGGAATTAATCAGAATTCTTTTTATTACGGAATAAATAACTTTTGTTTGGCAGAGATAGGAGAATATTACAATGTGCGTGGCTGCTTTCAAAGTGGGTCACAGAGGAAAGTTCACTGAGCAGAGATTGATCCTGACGCCTGTATGCTAGGGGAGTGCTCTCATCAGGGTTCAGATCGAATGCAAAGTTCAAAGATGATGCAGGATGTAGGACATGTGGTTTGGTCACTGACTAATAGAAGAAAAAGAAAGCATGTGCCGTCTGGTGTTCGTTTCCTATAGTGGCCAAAGCAAGGGCAGTGTTGCCCCTACCACTGAGTTGTTCAGTGCTTGACTTTGCTGTGTGTTTTGGAAGATGTATTTTAGTGCCTTGCCTTGCTCTCAGAAACCCTGACTGAGCTGCTGCCCAGTTGAGCCTGTGGTGGTTCTGTGTGAAATAAGTGTCCTGAAAACTAGAGCATCAGTAGCTGACATGACTATAGTGATCTTATGTTGTATGCTGTCTGTATAAATAATTTCGTATTGATATTTCATTACAAAGCCTTAGGCCATGATTTCTTGGTTGTGCCATTTAGGTCTGTAACAAACAGGAAAAGCATGTTTATTCGGTAATTTGCAGCGTGACTCTTAACTATCAGTATACATATACTTTATGCCTGTAAGACCCCAGACCTGCTGAAAAGACGACTGGCCAGGGCCTCCACTCCTCAGGTTTTTCTACAGACCAACAAATGTTTTTCTCAACACACTACGATGGGAAGATCCAAAGCCAACATTGTGCTTAACATGAAAATTTTCAGATAACCAGTTATAGTTCTGTATTTCAGTATGGCATTATGGAGTACCGCTAGAAGATGCGAGGCAGCCTTCGCTGTCCAGGCTTCGCTCCTTGATACAGCCCCCAAAGGCATTGCAGAGGTACTGTTGGAACCATGTTACTCTCAGAGTGTCACTGCCAAACTGCACAGGCTGTCTATTAAATGTGGCAGATCACTCACTAAGGGAAATTTAGCATTGATTGCAGTTTCTGAAATTCAAACATCAAGTACAATATATTATATTAATCAAATTGGAAGCGATGGACAAATGAGCAAAAAATCCAATAAAAAATTACGTATACCACTTGCCAAGGCAAGGAGGAAAAGGCGGCAGATACTGGCAATTGCTGCTAACATGGAACAAAAATATATATCATAAGTGTTTGTTTTACTCTTGCACCATCTCTGTCTCAGATTTAATATTTTGGTGTCCCTCTGTTGGGTTTTTTCCCTAATAGAAAAGTGAGAATACATAAAATAATCACACTAGCTTTACAAAAGAAATAACATGCGAAAATCTTTGGGATGCAAGATTCACATCCACCACAAATACAGTGATGCACACCAGTCAAAATTATTCATTAAAATATTAAAAGAACTGGCTAGCCAGCTTGGCTAAACCTGTGCCCTGTGTAAGTCAGGAATGGTACCTATATCTGTCCTTTGGGGGGAGAAAAAGGAATAGGGGAAGCTCTTCAGACTTTTTTCAAACTATTTGATTCATGAGGTAATTTCTCCACTGTGGTACGCTGTATTTCAGAATAGTGTACCTGGGTGGAGGAAGAGTGCGGTCTAACAGTTACAGTAAGATTATTCTTTTTTCATTATGCATGAGAGCTTCCAGTTAATTGTTCATTGACAAACCAGAAGATACGATGGGAGAACCTCCTCCTCCATTGCATTTCTACCCTAGATATCCATACAGACATTTTTGGAAGTTCAGCTGATGCCCTTTTGATCTAGTGAAGTGTAAAGCGTTAAAAGTTCTTTAAATTTGTAATATTTTCAAATGCAGGCAAATTTCTCACCTCAGAAAGTCAAATTTTGCAGTAATCAGAAATATATGTTAGGAAGTAGAAAAATCTGGCTTGACGAGGGACGTCTTACATCCTTTTGGAAACTGTACTTGACAATTTTTCCTTGGTGTCCTGTTCACGAATGATGAAGATTAATGTTCCCTAGCCCTGCAAGAACACTGAGGGTAAACACTTTCTATTTATTAAAAATAAACAAAGTATCAATCTGCAAAGGATTACATGGTAATGAGAGAGGCTAAGCCATTATGAAATGTATAGTATTACATAATGACCTTAAAGCCAAAAATCTGGGCCAAGACTGTTGCAAACAAAAGACACGATACAAAGGCCTACAGTCCTTAATAAACTGTACAAAGGAAGTAATATAATTAGAGTACGTCTTTTACCTGCGTTTAAACAGGTTTTCTCCCCTCCTTTTATGTTGTCAGTTTGACATGAGTCTACTATGAACCAAAGAAGACATGAAGGGACAGAAAATACCATCTCTTCTCATCTATTTATTTCACATAGATGCTACACTTTGGGGTAGGTTTTAACTCTCTTGTTTATGAAAAATAATAAAGACGACAATTATTACTCATTTTTTAATAGGGGAAATTAATTTATTCAAACACTGTTTATTAGTGGTAAAGAATCGATTTGGGGTAATGTAAAGCACTCCCAAAGCAAAAGACGACTGTTTGGAAGATGGCTGCACAGATGGCCATGGCCACCAAGCACATTGAGCACCCAAACTGTTACCTGCCCACGTTTGTGCCCCATGGCTCAGCTGGTGGAGTGCGTCGTGTGACTGCTCAGCAGGCAGTAGTTGTCAGTTTGTACTGAAAATGGTTTGAAGTACATTGGTTGACTTCGCACTGAGGTGCTGAGGAAAAGTCATCTGGATTGCCCTGACAGCTGAGCTGGAGAGGGCATAAAAATTTCTGAGAAAACAGCTGCAGTGGAACACTCGCTACCAGCCTAACAGGTTGTCTGACCTTGCCAAGAAGGTCAGTTAATGCAGTTAGTTAACTGCTAAGTTAATGCAGTCAGTTTTCAAAAGATTCATTTAAAATTGTACTTTTATGCCAGCAAGGCCTAAATTAAATGTTAACAGCAATCAGATGCTACCACTTGTGTGAATTAATTTTGAGGAATCCACACCTTAATTACCTCTGGGGGCTGGGACAGAGCTCCCTGGCACTATCTGTGGTGGTGAAGCTGTTTCAAGAAGTTCTGTCCTTCCTGTTGGTTGCACCATCACGTCCTTTTTTTCTGTGATGGTACAACTGCTTGGCACTATGTGAGGTTATTGGTAACCAGAGTCATTGCAACATGGCACTATGAACATTTGAGCAAGTAGCAAGCTGCAACTCAAAAGGTTTTGAGGTTGAAGGTGGTGCTTTTGGAAGTGCATTCGAAGCTCAGGTGCTAAGGTGGCGGTGTGCTGATTTGAATATGTAGGTGCTTACTCAGGATATCTACTTAAACTGATTATAAGTTCAAAGACCAGAGCTCTGTGATATAATATTGATTAAACTGAATGAAGACCCTTGCTGTCCCAGAGACTCACACTACAGGAAAGCTGTGAAAGAGCCGTTGGCATGCTTGGTAGGAACGTGCTGCCTACCAGTGCATTTTTTTGTCAGGGATAAGGAGGGGCAGAAATATGCTTGTAGACTAGATTTAACTTATTTATTTGTACTTAGGGGCTTTAGGTTTTACAGAACAGGAAACAATAACAGGGCTGTTTTCCAAGGATTGCATCCTCCCGTGTCCTTTCCCACCTGGGGATGATGAAGTAATTTACTGGAAGAAAGGGGACAAAAATGTGCACAGCTACTACTACCAGAGTGATCAGCTGGAAAGACAAGACCTGGATTACAGACACAGAACACAACTTTTCCACGAAAACATTCCTAGTGGAAATGCCTCCTTGAAACTTAGTAACTTGACCGTGACTGACGAGGGCTCTTATAACTGCTATGTGGGAACACAGCAAACGAAAACAGAAGTGGAAGTCACACTGCGCGTAAGAGGTCAGTAAGACATCAAAAGTGCTTGGATCACACCAGTGGGAATGGGATTACACCAACAGATTTTCTTGTGTTATTTCTCACACGGGATCAAAATTCTCCAACCCAACAAAGCGCCGTTTGGGTCTGATAGTATTATCAGGCAATTAATTTTCTCTGGTGAAACATTGTAACATGAATTGAAAAATTTCAGTGCAGCACTTGTTCTCATAACCTACTGCACTGTGATTTCTAAAGGGTAACTAGGTAGTATACTTGAGTTTTAAAACATTATGTGGCTCCTCAGAACAGTACAGACTCTGGTATTGACAGTAAGTAATGCTATGCTTTCTTCTGAAATCAAACACAGATTAAATTTTTTTCTCAGTTATGTTTATTCTCCCCAATGTTTTTTCAAAAGACCAATCACTTCAAGTTAAAAAGGATTTTGAAGGTAGTAGGGTTGATTTTTAAATTTTCTTTTAATCTACAGTTTCCTCTTATTATGCACTGGAATACCAAAAGACAGACTCAGAAAGGATGCTGAAGTGCTATGCCTTTCTCACTTATCCAGCACCACGTATATCTTGGGTACAAGGCAATACATCCATCCAAGAAACAGATCGGCAGGAAACCAGGGATGGAGTTCTCTATTCTCTTAGAAGTGACCAGAACATTATAAACACAGCTGATCCTTACTACTGTCATATTCATCTCCCTCATGAAGAGTGGGCTGCTGAATGGAAGATGCAAGGTAGGAATGAATGGAAGTCTCTTCCTGCATCGTTACTGAATGTCACAGCTGGTTTCAGAGCCAAGTTAAATACAGTATTTCTGCAGTGGGGCAACATGGATATGGGATGGTGCAAAAGGGTGCATCTTCCTCTTTGAAGCTCATCTGTTACAAAGCAGCATATGTCCAAGAAGTAGGGATAAGAGGGGGTAGCTCACACTTCTGTCAGTTAGCTTTACTCTGAACATTTTTTCCATATCAGTCTCATGATTCAAGAGGTGCATAATAATCAAACTTTACACTCTATCAAGGAAGGAATGAACTTGGACAAAATACATGGAAACCTTAGTGAACCTGTGGTTTATATGAGGGAGGGGAAAGTTTGCCTGCTGTTCTAGATGCGTATGCTCCTTACTCAGTCCATTCCCCATCTTTTGCAAGAGTTTTTTCAGTACAGTTTGATGCTTTCATTGTACTTCTCTTCAAGTGCATTCTCAAGTGCTTGGGTTGAGTGCTGGGGATGCATGGGAGTGGAGAGCAGCAAGCTTGCATTTGAGCAAGTAGCAACTCATTTTGTTGGTTAAGGAAAAACAGGGCTATGAAATTTCAACTCTCCATTTTGTCCTCCTCCTGATTTTCACTGGAAATTCAGTTCAAATAAACAACTGGTACTTTTCAACCTCTCCTGTTTCTTAGGAAATATTTTTTAATTGGCTCAAGAGCCATTCCCTTGTGAGATGTGTGTGGCTGCTTCCATCGCCCTGATTTCCCCCTAAAGCGTACCCAGACACTGTCAGTTCCTGTTCACTGCATATGCTTCAGAACAAGACCGCAGTTTCTAATTTACGTACAATAGCTTACAATATGGAGGGTTTCAAGTATGGCATCATAGTATGTAACAAGTGCACTATAAGTGTCTGTTTTGTTAATCTATCCTTAAGATCCACAAGAGAAAAAGGTACATTTCATTACACTTTTGTTTGCATCCGTCTATCCTCTCACTGGAACATTTTGAAAATATACTGCTTTCCTTTTCCTTATATAATAGCAGTGTGAGGTACAGTTTTGTTTTATTTTGTCCTCATGGTTTTCAGCTCCATGTCTCTGTTCATTCAGTCCCACAAACAGAAACCAACCATGGTTATACCATGTCAAAATAACGTATTAGTTTCTTCTCCAGCAGACTGCCAGCCACCACAGCCTTCTCTGTTTTTCCTTCCTTTGCAGCAAATCCCTGCTGTCAAGTTGATAGTTGTGCTAGGATATTAATTTGTCTTATATTAGTATTTTATACATTAGCTATTAGTTCCACTTACCTGCTCTTTCCTTCCCCTTCTTTTTTTTTAAAGCTATTCATTAATTGTAAGTGTTCCACACAGACAGGTGAAGTACTTAAGTCCACCATAGCTGAAAGTTATTTCTAACTAAATACAATCTTTTTATTCTTTTAATTAAATTATGTTGTAACAGTTTTACCCTTTTGCTTTAAATGTGCAGGTATCTGATTTGTTGCATTTTCTCTCTGCTCCAGGAATTTCATGCTACTTTACACCATAACTTAGACTAGGCTGAATCGCTTTTATTAATGAGACCCCCAGTTAGAGGAGAAATAGGCAAATGAAAACAAAATAATTTTCATAAGTATAGCTAACACCAATTAGATATTTTTATTTTTTTAATGTAAGATAGGTTTGCTTTTAAAGTCTTCAGATGCTTCTGGAAGCATACTGTGATGTTTGAATATGATATCAAAATAGTGAAATATGTTTTTATATTTGTCCACAGTAGTATCAGACTTCAGAAAAAATTCAGAAAAAATTCAGAAAATGTCTAAATAACCTTCACAGTATTTTCCAAAAAAATTGCAGAGGATTCTTCAATTATCTGTTCCAGACCTCACGTCTCACGTGGAAGGAAGTAGCACTGCAATTCCTTGTGAATACAGCAATAACACTGCAAGCACTGAAGGTTTCAGTGTTGTCTGGATATTAAACAGAAATGCAGTGATCTCAGTGCTGGCCTCCTTCAACGGTACATCTCACTCTTACCAGCCTCGAGTCCAGATTAACCAAAATGACTTTTCACTGATGTTGCATGATCTTACTGCAGACGACAGTGGAGAATATCTGTGTAATATTTCAACCCCTGACTACACAAAACTTACTGTGAGAACTTTGCAAGTTGGTAAGTTGCCACTCTTTAGGGGACCAGTCAGGGGAATGCAGAGCCAAAGGGTCAATCAGAAATCTGCAAAATATTGAGAAAAATCATCTCGTGTAATAAGTACAGGTGGGTAGAAGAGATATTTTATTATTGTTGTCCCAGGAAAAAAAGGTTACCTAAGATGTATTTATTTAAAAAGACTTAAAGTTTCTTTTTTTCAATTGGCAGCTTGTTGTGGCAAGGGTCTCAAAGTCAGTGGCTGCCCTCATTGCCACCAACTGCTCTCAGAGCTGAGGGCACAGGGAAACTCTCAGAATCATGTCG
Source organism: Fulmarus glacialis (assembly GCF_000690835.1). Lineage (NCBI taxonomy): Eukaryota > Metazoa > Chordata > Aves > Procellariiformes > Procellariidae > Fulmarus > Fulmarus glacialis. The sequence continues at coordinate 7,627 of NW_009192567.1, forward strand.
TAAATGCTCTGCTAATAGCAAATACGGTCTTTAAAGGTAGCAGGGACATGAAGGGAAGTCCAAAGATGTGGTATAAATGTGCCTGCAGAAGAAACCTTGTTGAGGAGAGCGCACAGTTGTTATTTTCAAAACTTTAATTCTACACAGCAGGCCTTTTTTAGACCTGGGGATATATATGTTTATATGCATGCCTGTGTTTTTATGAACTGTAGTAAATTTCCAACTCTGAATTCTTAGTTACAGTTATTTCATTGTCTCCAGTTTCAAGGACACTTACTGATTAACTTTTCTAGCTATTGAAAACCCTTACCGAAGGCTAAAAAAAATTTACTCCAGCTTTCTAAAATTATAGTGCAAACAAATTACAGATTTGTTCAAAAGTAGTATGCTGTTTGGGATGCAGCCTCAAATCTCAGTCCAAAGGGAGGAGAAAAAAACCCATTTAAACAGTAGCATATAGGCATTTTACGCAATTAAATACAATCACCTAAAAGACTGAGAACTAAGATAGGGCACCTCATTTGTTTTTTTTAAGAAAGAACACAACTTGAAACAAGCCAGTAGGAGATGAAAAATAGAGGCAACATGGCAGAAAAGGGGCTAGAATAAGTGGTAACAACTGCATGTTTTTGTCTTCCTTTCTCCCCTCTCCCCCATGATAGCTTAGTTTCAGTCTGAAAACTTGATGTAGGGTGTGTTTTAAATGGCAGTGGCTATATGCATTCTGAAGGAGGGGAGTTAGATTAAAGAAAACAGTTAAGTCAGGCAAACACACTTCCTTGCAGCTCAAATTCCAGCATGATCTTCCTTATCCTGTAAACCTAATATTGTGCCTCTGAGGTGGAGAGCATTGAAGACCTCCAAGGAGTTACACACTTAACTGATGCTCCTAACTGACGTGCACAAGTCCATCAGTCTCCCTGTACATTTACTGGAGACAGACACACGCACCTGTTCAGTCCAAATATGATCTGGCTCATCCGCTGCAAATGCCTTTCTCTAGCTGCTCTCTGCAGATGGATCTTACAATAGCCATAGGTGATACAAATCCCCTCTTTAGTGGCTAAATTACTGTGCCGCTCACAGAATTTTTCTACTCGTGGACCAGAACTACATTGTACAGAACAGAGAAGACACTTACCAGAGAGGTTAGCATCTTTGTGGCAGCACAGACTGAAAGCAGATAAGCAGATAGAGACAGTAGGGCTTAAGGGAACGAGCTAGATCAGTATGTTGGACAGCGATCATAGCACAGCAGCTGCTCAACCATCAGAAAGATTTCTGAGCGCCACTGGAAAGGAGACTTTTAAGAGGAAAAGTGAGATCAATTTACAATCATTTTGGAGGCCTTCTCCTGTGTAAAGAAAGGTCACAGCTTAAAGCTGCTCTATCAAAGGGACTGACAAGATGTAAATATAGGTCTGCATGTGGGGACAGAGCCAAACTAAAGACAATGATTAGGTTAAATGCTCTGTTTTGGCAGTTCTCATTTTTGAACTGTTTGCTAGACATCCATAGGGAGTTTCCAGAGGAGTGTAGAATTTTTCAAATTCTTTGGACGAGACGCAGCAGTGGAAAGGAAGCCTGAAGTAGAAGAACCGTACTTAAAGGAATGAGTCCTCCAGGTCTGAGTATTCTCATGTTGTTGAAATTGGCTGGCGTAATGAGATGCTTGGTGCCATAAAGGACCAACCTCTGCTAGATGGTCTCTTATTTCCTGTGGAATCCATTGTTACCACCCACCTGAGGATGTGGTGTTTCTTGTGCCCACCTGGATTGCATGGTTGCATCATGAGGTTGGGAAACGTTTTAGATGAAAGTTGCAAAGATTTCGCAACATAAATCATGAAATCTATGGTCCCATCTGGATAACGCTTAGTGAGTTGTTCTACTGGAAATCAGCAGTACTGTTAATGGCACTGAGCACTGTGCCTGGAGGCAGCGTTTACCATACTGGGCAGTTGATTGTTTTTAAATGGGACTTTTATTAAGAAGTCATCAAATCATATTACATGAGCACACATGGAATTTTCTATCAGCACAATTAAGTAAGATAATCTGCTTTCAGCTATTCACACCTAAGTCATTAAAGTATCACTTCAAAGTCTTATAGTATGGGTCAAGTATCTTGAACATTGTTGTAATTTAGTAACATTAAAAAGAAACTGAGACTTTCTCCCTAAATCATAGCTTTTAGATTATAAATAAGAGAAAAATCATAGCTTTGATATACTTATTGAACAATAGCGAACATTAATTTGTGACATAAGGCACTTCTGTAAACTTTTTGGAATTTGTATTTTTAAAGAAAATTCAGGTAACACCGGGAAAATTGTGATAGGAGTGACCATTGCACTGGTGCTGGTAGCAGGAGTCTGTTTCTGGATCTGGTTCAAGGTATGTAAAATCATTAGGGGATTTATTTTTAAAGGTACTATTAAGCTTAAATCCAGACCTTGAATGTTTGATCGAATAGTATTTTGGTTGTAACAATGTTAACATGACCTTCCCTTGACCAGATGCTCTCCTGTGCTCTATAAAAAGGTGAGAAAGTTGGTTAACCTTCACAAATACTTTCTGATAAATTGCTTGAAAAACAATCAAACTTATCAAACTGGTTAATTTTCTCTCACTTGTGTTTTAGACCAAAAAAAACCCAAACCAAGACATGGAGTCCCTCAGAGAATGCACATACCTAGTCTTCATTAGGGCTTAAATTACTATTTCAATTATATTCAATGTCAAACCTCACCAAAACTTCAGCGTGAAAAGTTATACTACTTGCTTTGTTTAGGAGACTGTTATAACCGTATGGTCCCTGATCTCATCTCTCTACACATCTCTTCTATTTACTAGAGTACAGCATCTTCAAGTGGATGCATTTTATTCTTGTGCATTTGTAATAGGCTGGCTCTGTCTTATAGTATTCTGTCTCCTTCCTCTCCATTTGTGGTGAGTATCCTTAAAAAACGAACTTGAATTCTTAGTCCTTAGGGTACATCTTTCTGTGTCTGACAGTACAGCCCTATCCATGGAGAGATAAACCTTCAAACTGCCTAGACCTTAAGATTTTGTCACAGCCTGAATTTGGTATGCTTCAGGAGATGTTTTACGATGGTTACTATGAGGTGAGGTTCGACAAGAACACACCAGAAAGACAACTCTAAAATGATTGAGACTCAGTCTTTTTTCATTTTTCTCTCACTTAGAGATTCACTTGCATGCTTCTTATTAGTCAATTTTAAAGCTAACACGCTTTAGAGATGATAACATACTTTTGAGATGCAGCTGTTTAGTTTAAAGAATTTAAGCTAGATTCATTTATCTTGGCACCTGTTGAGACCTTTAACATATCATAATCAGAGGAAGTGGAACAGCTTACGGATTAACTCAGCTCCAGTTACATTGATGGAGGACTAAATGGAAGAAACAGGAACATTTCTGGACTGTTATGTGGATGTTTATTTTACTCAGCTAATGTTAAAATGCAGAATACTGACTTATCTTTATAGTGAGTGTGTCTGGTTCTGTTCCCACTAGAGGATTAATTTTACACCTCAGTAGTTCTTACAAACATTTTTGTTTTGACTAGAAATGCAGAGGAAGAGGAATCATATGAGCACCTTGACATACCGGGAGAAATTCCCTGTCTGCAGGGATCCCTCACACAGATGCTACTGAGATTGCTGCTGAAAAGAACAAAGAGTTCCTTCACCTTCCCTATTGAGTTACACTAAGAGCCACATGGAAATGTATTATCTGAGCAACAGTAACAAACAACTGAACTGATTAAAAAAAAAAAAAAAAAGTCAATTGACACTTGTATGTGAGGAGTCGGCATGAAAAATTGGAACTTGGATATCCTAAAGGGACAATAAAAAAGTTTCCACAGAAGAAGATTCAGTTTTGAGGGATTTTTTTTTTTTTTTTTCAGTATAAGGGAAAGTGAGGGCTTAATGTTTTGCACTTCATTTAGTATTTTGATTTCAAGCAAAGACAACTTCCCTGTTTAAAAGTGGAAAAGATCTAAGAGAACATCCTATTTCTGAGCCACAGGCAATCCTGATGGGACATGTCCCTCCACAGCATCTCCTATGTCTCTCCTGCAGCTGGCAAACAAAAGTCCTTTGGCTGGTGGTAGTGGAAGCTTCTAAACCGACTGTTCGTATGAAAAAGTTTACTTTCTCTCTCCTGCAAAATGCATACAGACTGTGACTGGCAGGACAGATGGAAGCTGGGTTATCCCAGCTTTAAGGGCTGTCCCCCTGCACAGGTTTAATCTGTGCTGCTTTAACAATCTGCACATGAAATACATGAGACTATGAAGCATGACTGGATTTGCCCTCGGTTTTGATTTTGTCAGAGATCTGCCAATTAGGATTTGTTCCAACATAATGAAGTGGGCTGTTGGCAAGATGTAATCTTTTATTGATCCCTGGGGCTTGGCAAAATAGAAACACAAAGAAATGAATGGAATACACTCTACAGTCTCTTTGGATTTTCACTTGATGTTTATTTCTGTAAGTGCTTATTTTCTACATCTGCTTTCAGTTGTGCCTGATTATATCAAGCATCTTCTCATATCTGTCAGTTGGACTGTACTTATTCCTCTTCATGAACCTGAAATGCAATTGAGATAGTATACAACTGTTAAAAATGGAAGTGTTGAAGGGGTTTTAGAGTAAGTTCACAAGTAAATGACAAAAGCTTCTCTTCGCTAATGCTTCTCCTCCCTGGTATTACCAGTTTTTATCTGAAATAGACTAGCACCAATCTAGCCAACCTTTGCCGTCTTACTTCAGCTAACAATACAGGTTTCTTGTCCTCATGCTAGAGTACATAACCCTTTGATAGCAGATGACTTCTATACAACTCTGCTTCAATAGATGGTGGTGTTCGTTCTGAATCACACACGCTTCGTAGAGTTTCCAGGAACATGGGTACTTGTAGCAGTAGACAAGGTATTTCTAATGCTACTCAATTAAAGTAGTCTCTCCAGTGCCTTTCTCTCCACAAAGGAGATGTGTCGTGACTTTTGGGACAGCACGCACTGCCTGAACATGTTTCCTGGCAGCTACTGCCATTACTACCGCAAATCCCTTTTTCTGGAGATGACACCTCTGCATGTACCATTGAGCTCATCTTTTGGCAGTGCAATACTCTGCTATAAGCCAGAGCTGGAATTGGTAAACTAGCGTCTGACCAATAAAAACAGACATCCACTTTTCTATCACTTTTGCATATTTGAGGCAGAAAGAGGGTACTAGTAAGATACAGGGAATAAACAGCACTCTTAACACTATTTTTAAAAATAAATTACTCTCATGGTTTACCTATTTCAGTGTCTGTGTGATGCCATGGCTTTGTGAACTTACATGAGTTTTCATTTTTTTTGTAGGGCTGGAATAGTTTAAAGAAAAATATGTGGAAATTTTTTGTTCTTAAAAGCTGCAGAACTTCTTTTGAGCTTCAGTTACAGTACTGCTTCCGTCATATGTAAATGTGTGAGAGACCAAATCTTCATGCAGTTTTAATGTAGCTCTGCTCTAGACTGTGGAGCTACAGTCATTTATATCAGTCAAAGGTGACTTTATTAGTCCAATGTAAAAGCAGAAATTGGAGTGTTTCCTCCCACAGAATGATGGATACAGAAGAGAGAAGGAAGGTGTTGGGATCAAGTGTGATAGAAATACCAAAATTATTCAGAAAGTTTGGGGTTTTTCCTCTTGACTCAGGAGCTGCCTCCCCCATAAAACTTGTATGATGTTAAGCAGTTTATGCTTCACTTGCAAATGAAATAGATAAAGCAATGACCCAGCTCCTCTTTCTATCATTCCTACAAGTAACAACCCCACTCTTACTTGCCCTGGTTGCCACAAGGCAAGCACAGATAAGCAAAGGTTTGCTTTCAGTTCCAGACCAAGTTCTTGGGCACCTTTTAGTTTCATCAATATTATTCTGCTACCATTCTGCTCAAGTGCAAAACACCACAAATACACTTCTAATTACTAATGACTTCCCAGCACCTAAGTGACTAATCACTAATATTTTCTTTTCATCCAGCTCTTCGAATCAATACAAGTTCATAGAAAGAGCAATGTTAAAATATCGGGCAATCTGCTAGTGCAGTAATCCCCAGGCTGTATTACATACATAGAAATCTACATCATCAGAGGGAGAAAAAGATGGAGCTTTTTAATATCCCTTGCAAAAAACCCCCACAAACCCAAAATCACCAGTTCTGGAAACTTCCAGCTGCTGAGCACAGAGGTTAAATGACAACATCAAGAGAACAGAGAATTCATTTTGTCTAAGCATCAGATTGCTGTCCTGAAGGCTTACCTTAATGTTAAAATAAAGGGTAGACTGAAACTAAAAAATGTAGTGAACAAGAATTTATTCTAGTCCATGCTACTTTAAGAGCTGTAACAGATCTTCCTGCATACATAGCATCCACTACTGTGTATTAAACAGTCATGTTTACCCCATATGGTATAACCATACCTTTTTCATGCCAATATCTCTTGACTTGCTCCTCAGCTTATTAACTTGAGATTCAGCTATTTCAGCCCGTTCTTCAGCATCATCCAGATCATGTTGCTGTTTTCTGTACTTCGAAAGGTACAGATTGGCTTGAGCTTCCTGGTGAGAGAAAACAGTGCAGCTGATTTCCTCCTGTCCACGGGAAACAAAGCTTTCCATTTCAAGCGGGATGGAAAGTCCTCAGCATGACTAGGTAACAGCTGTATAGGAACCACTTGCCTCCTGGAGAACTGAGATTGTTGTTTTACAGAGTTATGTTTCCAGTGGCACTCTCCATGTTAAGTGAACTGGGAGGTTCTCAACATGCCTCCTGAGGGACTAGGAGGAAAAAAATCTTTCCTATTCCTTCCCTTCCCCCCCTTCCCTTGCAAATTATACTGCAATCTTACGATAAAATTGAATACCTTTTCTTAAATATAATCAACACATATGCTACATATTTTATTTTATATATATTATAAATACATTTATACATACAGGTTTTATATGAATAGAAATACAAATATTAATACACACACAAAACGTGTATTTGTACTAAAGGCTTCTATGGTTTAAAGATTGTGGGTTTAGGACAATAAATTTCGCAAAGGCAAAAAGGACCAAGTAGTTACTTACAGCTTCCTCTGCTTGGTGTTTGTAGCTCTTCACTTTTAATTGTAGCTTGTCAATCAGATCCTGCATCCTGGCCAGATTCTTCTTATCTTCTTCTGACTGCATCAAAACACCATTAATTGGGCTGACAATGTAAAAAGGCCTAAAGCATCTCCCACAATGAAATAGGTACGGCTGCCATATATAATTCTAGAAACATATCGTTCAAAATACAAACAAGCCATGTTGTGATCACCCTGGAGGCTGAGGACTAAAAGACAGTACCCTCCCCATTTTTTTTATATATACTTGTATGTATGTAAATATATATACATATATATGTGCACACACTTTCAGAAGTATACACATAAACACAGAGTTCCTTGATCAGGGATGAGAAGCACTCTTGTCATTATAGAGTGTGTCATTTAGTGAAACAGACCTGTGGGTGGGCCTAAAATATATGTAATTTCCATATCTAAAAATCTTGTTTGGAGGCATTTCTCGTAAAAGGAGCCAGGTTTAAGCTGTCACCGTCCATAAGTAAAGGACCAGCTAATTCCCTCTGCCTGTGCCAGAGCACTGTATTCTAAGAAAACAACCTTCAGCCTCTGCATACAAAAGTCAGAGTAAAACAACAGGTAGGAGGCTAAATAATCTCCTAAAGCAGATGGATGGGGTTATCTTCTTAAGAATGCTGTTGAAAGCAAAAGGATCGGTGCTCTGTGCTGAAGACCTTTTTGGAAAGGCAAGCAGCAACAGCAGCTGTTAGCAAACCTGTGGGAGGCTCACAACTAGACCTTGCTGCTCAGCCCTGGGACTGGGCAACCCTACACTGAGTGATGCATCAGAGTCAATTGAATCCTTCTGGCTCTTTTTCGCAACATCAGCACAGCCGAGAGACAGCTGGGCTCTTTCTTCTCTTGTAGTGTCAATAGTCATCTAAGCCTGCTCCATATTAATACTGTGCTAAAACTGTCCAAATCCCAACAACAGAGGCTTTCTAACATTAGTCACAATGAGTCAAGCAAGATGATGGTAGCCCTAGGCAGATGTTCCTCCTATCCCTAAAGCTTCCTACAATCAGAAAGCTGTGGGTAATGCCGTCCTTCATCTTTCACTGAAATGCTGAGGCAACTTATGACACTGGGAGAACACATTTCTTTCCAGGGACCTAGTGGTTACTACAGTCCTCAGCATACCTGGTAAGTCAGCTCTTTTATGCGCCTCTCAAACTTGCGGGCTCCTTTTTGGGCATCTGAATTGCGACGGAGTTCAGTCTCGAGTTCATTCTCCAGCTCACGAACCTGCAAAAAAGAAAAAAACCCTTGCCATTATGCTACTTATATAAAGCAACAGATAATTTGGTTCACAGTTCAAGAAATACTCATTTTCTCAGCCTCTCCATAGAGTCAAATTTCAGGAACAAATCAAGATGTCATCTTTCCATTCTGCTTTTTCATAAATGTATTTACACTGCACTAGCAAAGGTGCAGCATGTGCAAAGGCCAAAAAACTTCAACTGAAGCAAGCATTGCAGAGGCTTTTCCTGGTTTTAGATGTTGGGGCTTTTTAAATTTTTTTTTTAATCAAGAGCTTGGTCATCTGCTGTGCTACAACAGCTCATTGTAGCTGGATGATGAAGGGGAAGCATGCCTCCAAGAACTGCTCACCTGCATTTTATGAAACAGAGGAAAGCGTTCATAGTATCCCTTACTGGCCTCTATGAACTTACCAGGCAGCCCTAGGGCACCTACCTGGTCCCAGTTCTGTAAGCAGGAGACAGTGGTCTGAAGTTGGATCACAACCTTACCCTGGATTCCAGTTTCTGGATCTGCTTCTTGCCACCTTTCAGGGCTATTTGTTCTGCTTCATCCAGTCGCTTCTGGAGATCTTTAATGGTTTGTTCCATGTTCTTCTTCATTCTCTCCAAGTGAGCACTAGTATCCTGCTCCTTTTTAAGCTCCTCAGCCATCATTGCTGCCTGAAAAACAACAACATTTTACAGCAGCTCCCTTAAGCTATTGAATTATGTCTCAGAGAAAGAGGGGAGATTGATCTTGGATTATCCACTACTTGGATCATTCACTGTACCCAAAGCTCCAGAGAGCATCTTGTGTGGACAGAGAAAACGCAAAGACAGAATAGCCTTGGAGGCCTTTTTTCCTCCATATTCTAATACTGTGATTTAAGATTTTCCCCCCACCTTTTTTTTTTTTCCTTCTTTTAGTATATGTGCTATATAATGTCCTCAATTATAATGCCTACAAGTAAGCCTGTGCCATTGCCATTCACTACAGACATTTTACCTAGAACTTATTCAAAATCTAATTTTGGTGTTTGGAGCTCTTGAAAGGTAGTAGATTAAAACAACTGGCAGACAAATTTCCCTGCACAGCAATAGATGAGAGCTGCCGAAGCGGCTCTAATACCAGAGCAGTTTCTGCAATCTGTGCTGGAATAGAAAGCTCAGTTTCAACATCTTACATAGTCCCTGGCCGTTCTGTAAGACAGGTAACAAGGGTGCCAGTTAGCTCA
>NW_009192567.1:17315-18166 GCF_000690835.1 Fulmarus glacialis
AGCCATTTGCAGATTTTATACCCATCACCGAGCAGTCAACGGAAGACAGCAGTCATTGCAATCCAGGCTGGAGCTGAATCAAGGACAATCACCATCTTCTCTCTGGCAGGCAGTAATAGTGCTGTCAGCTGAGAAGCAGTGAAGACCATGGTACAGGAATAGCTTTGACCAGGCACTTCAGACATGTAACTCACAGAAACCTCCAGTTCTAGTTTTCATTTTATAGGTTGGTATGAGGTGATACATCAGCTGAACTCTGAAGACATGGATTTCTCCAGGTCTGTGGGAAATGAAACTATACCTGCCCAAATTATGTCTTCCCTAGAGGAAGAACGCACTCCGTCTCTCCTCCTGGGATCTTAGGCCTTATGTTTTTCCAATAGACATCTAGTTCTAGAGTACCTCGTTTGGGATTCAGTAATTTTGTTTCTCACGTCAGATTCTATGTGCACCAGGAGACCAGTAAGCACTAGTTCAGTCTGAACTGGTTTAGCCTATCCAGGTGTATGATTTACTTGATTCAAAGGTGACATGACCTGACACTTTGAGGATCAGTGGAAATTGCATTCTTGGGGCAAAAAAACCCCAACAAAACAACCAAAACCCGAACATCAGGAAGAAGTCCTTCCTCTCTTTTTACCTCTAGCATGTTTTATTTTGGAGTTTCATCAGTTACCTCCAGATAACTGTGGAGCACTTTGGATGTATGAGTTTTGTAACAAGCACAGAAATGGTGACCTGGGAAATACTTGGTTGTCCTAAGACATTGCCGTACTGAAAAGAAGTGAGCAAGGAACCAGCCTACTTACATCTGTGATCGCTTTCTTGGCTTTTTCCTCTGCATTACGGCA
>NW_009192567.1:18190-43792 GCF_000690835.1 Fulmarus glacialis
TCTGCATCTGGGAAATGTCACCCTCCAGCTTCTTCTTTTGATTGATCAGGCTTGTGTTCTTTTATTAAGTTTTCCGCAAAGGAACAGTGGAAAAGGAGGAAAAGTGATGATTAGAGACATAACTTCTCTAAATACCATAGCACGCCAAGGCTTACTGATTTTTGCAACTCCTGGATTACACACAGTTGTACAGGGCCCCTCACTACAAGAAAGACATTGAGGTGCTGGAGCGTGTCCAAGGAAGGGCAATGAAGCTCGTGAAGGGTCTACAGCACAAGTCTTATGAGGAGCGGCTGAGGGACCCAGGGTTGTTCAGTCTGGAAAAGAGGAGGCTGAGGGGAGACATCGTTCTCTACAACTACCTGAAAGGAGGTTGTAGCGAGGTGGGTGTCGGTCTTTTCTCCCACGTAACAAGCGATTTGTAAGGAAAGAACGAGAGGACGAGAGGAAACGGACTCAAGTTGCGCCAGGGGAGGTTTAGATTGGATATTAGGAAAAATTTCTTCACCGAAAGGGTTGTCAAGCACTGGAACAGGCTGGCCAGGGGAGAGGGGGGGGTACCATGCCTAACGTGGACATGTGGTGCTTAGGGACATGGTTTAGTGGTGGACTTGGCAGTGCTAGGTTAACGGTTGGACTTGATGATCTTAAAGGTCTTTCCAACCTAAACGATTCTATGATTCTATGATTTGGGAACTGAGACCCAGGTACGTGGTAAGGGCTGGCCTTTACTATGCAGATTAGTTTCAGACTGAGGACATATTAAAAATGCTCTCATATTAAAAATACTCTTAAAGCGGTAAGTATTCAGGTTTGGGTTTAGATAAAATAATAAGCAAGAGGCTGAAATAGAAGAATGAATAAGCCAGTTCATTTCTGAAAACTAACGATCCATAATCAGTTAGTCAACGAGGTGATTAAAACAGAAGCCCCATGGCATCGTGGGCTGGAGGAAACATTGCAAAACATCGCCAGCCTGTAGCACATTTTCATTTCCTTCTGACCATTAATTATTTGGTGAAGAGAAGCTTTGGTTTTGTAGAAAAAATGCTGGCGCGTCAGGATATGCCCCCCCATGGCCCTGTAAAAACTGCAGTGTCCATCGTGACAAAGTCCAAAGGCCTATATTAATGAAGACCTGTGACTTTGCTGTGGGGTAGTTTCCTGCCCTGCACAATACACCTATTTGTTAGAACCCAACCTCTGCAGGGTTCAAAGATAACTCCTGTTATCTTCCACCATCGCTTTTTCTGGAAACTATTTAAAGCAGTCGGCTAAATCATTAATTCCAGCTAACTTGATGGGAGTGAGGTGGCATATCTACAGAATGACTTACTTCCTCTCCCTCGTTTTCTCCTTTGAAGGAGGGCAAGGTGTGTCTGACTTAAGACAGCCATGGACAAACAGTATCAGTGCTTAATAGACAAGGCTCAGTTTAACCCAGTGAGGGAGAGAGCATAGAAAAAGCCAACCTGAGTGTGAAGCAGGTTGACACGTTCAGTGGCTTCCAGCAGTTCATGCTCTGCCAGCTTCCTCGCCCGTTCAGTCTGGTCCAGCAAAGCCCTCAGTTCATCCAGCTCCGACTGGAGAAGATTGTTCCTCCTGTCAGAGACCGCCAGCTGCTCCTTCAGATCTTCATTCACGTGTCCCGAGTCATCCAGCTGCACCTGAAGCTCCTGTAACAAAACAGATGTTTGGTTTTTTTCACTAGTGCAAGTCCATTTCAAGCCTCTGTGCTTACATAATAGGACCCCAGATTGCAGAGGTTGCATGGGGCCCACCTCAAGAATTTCAGTGCTTCTTTATTGGAGAAAGGCTTCCTCCACACTGTAAGCTGAATATCTTTTGTCAAATGTGATGCAACAGGGGAAAACCTGTGTGTTCAAATCTGTCAGAGCTGGCAGTTCTGCCTGAGGCAGAACTAGCTGCTTAGGCGTGGGAGAGGTGATGACTTAAGAAGTGTCTTAGCAAAGCACTATTTTTTTAAGATATTACAAATGTTGAAGCAAACAACAAAGCTGAATATACACACACTCCCTCTATTCCAGCCAAGTGACTTGCTCTCCACTTTCAAAGGACTTGCAAGCTCACAAGGAGATCATAGATTTTCAGTTCCTCATGCTGTAGCTTTCTGCCCCTGTGGGAGATTGTAGCCAGCAAGGGTTTTATGACTGGATCTCATCCAGCTTGTATGCAAGTCTTGGAAGAAAACCATATTTCAGTATTCTCTTACGCTAGACGTGATCACTAAGGGTTTTCCCTGCACATCCTTGTGAGTAGCTTCTCTCTTAATTACCATCACAATTGCTGTTTTGCTCTATGCTAATGAAATGTAGCCCGCACCAGCCACTGGGTGCTTGGGACTGGCAGCTCTCAGAGTACCTTTATTTGAGTCTGCAAGACACGTGCTGACTTCGTTGCTTCTGCTGCGTGCCTGTTAGCATGGCTGAGCTGGATTTCCATCTCATTGAGGTCCCCTTCCATCTTCTTCTTGAGCCGGATGGCCTCATTTCTGCTCCGGGCTTCAGAATCAAGGGTGGACTGCAGTGAATCTATGGCACGTTGCTGATTTCTCCTGATTATGGAATAAAGTAAAAAAGGACATGAAGGATGAATGGAGTAATTTTCCTCTCTGCACAGTACTGCAACAGTACTTCACTTTCTGAAAGTGTCTCATTTCCAGAAATAGTATATTTCTGAATGACATACATAGCACAGGTTTCTAGTGCCTCACTGCCGTCTAGCTGGCTGGTGTGCTTCACACCCTCAGCTAACTCCTGATCTGTAAGCACCTACAGCATCCTTCTCCCATGTTTCCTTTGGCAATATTGGAGCAAGGAGTTCTCTCAGATCTCTTGCAAACTCAAGCAAATACAGGTTTCAACCTAACAAGAAGCACTTGAAGCTTAGCAGTCACTTACCAAGATATTTACTGAATCATTTACTGGGATGTTTTACATCTCAGCCTTTTTATGAAGGCATTAGTGGAGAGGATTAATCAAACTGAAGGTAGGCAGCTACATTCTAAGCTAATTACTCTAGGCGCTCTTTATAGTTAATGGCATGTAAAAGCTACAATTTATTGTCTTATGTCTTAAAGTAGATGTTGAAACAGATTTGTTATGCTCAATTACAAGAGGAATAATTCAGGAACAGAAATCTGTGTTATGGACATCTAAAGTTAGGAGAGATTAAACCCACCCTAATTAACAGCCTGGTCCCCCTGTAAGACAGCCAATTTAAAGATGGCAAAACAGATACAGACAGGTGCTTAATTTTCTTGACTCTGTAACAGTCAAGTCCTACGATGCAAGTTTTGCTCTCTTACGGCCAGAAGATAACTCAAAGCACAGAATATGACTCACACAGGGCAACATTTCTCTTGCTGCTGGCCAAGTTTTGCTGAAAGCGTAGGAGTTCTGGGAAATCACTGAGTCAACAAGGAAAACCTTGAGGGCCTTATTGCTTCAGCAAGATACTGAACTGTGCCCTAGACTCCCAGGGAACAACACAGCATGTCTGCTGAACAACTTAGCAGCAAAGCATTTATAATAAAGCTGAGGCAGAAGGCATTGATTAGGATAGCTTGTCCTCGGATCTCTGTAATCCAGACATCTGCAGGACATTAGAAGATAGTATCTGAAAAGGCCAAAACATTATTTGTTTTTTAAACAATTAGTATATCAATCCTTGTATTTACGTTGGCCAAGATGAGCCTTGGACTTCCCCTTCCCTACTCTTTACCCTATCAACAAACAATGACATGGTTCTTGGATTAATAGTGCTGCAACACTGACTAATTCAAGGGTGGGGTTTTCTGAAGAACTGCACACACACACTGCTGAAAATCTGGCCCAGCGTAGCATTATTTTATGAGTGTAACTCTTCAGATTAGAGTTTGTGCTGGGTGGGAGGGGAGAGACAAAAGACATCATCCTCCTGTCATCTAATTGCTTTCCATTTTTCCTGTTTATCCCTTTTACCTGCAAGCTCCTCTCCTTTTATATTCATACTTTCTGTACCTGTGCAATTCTCACTGCTTACCCAAATGGTGTACGCATAACGGCAAGCTCCTCACATCCTCCCACAATCAGTGTAGCTATAACTGCATGAATTAGCTAAATGCAGTGGTAAAGATTGGCTTCAGATAACATAGGTTTGAGCACCACTGAGGTAGTACTGCTGATTTTGCCTGTGGTTCCCCTTGGGAGGCAGCCATCCTACAGGATTAGGAGAAGGCAGCTCTCTAGACCTACTTGTCTCCATACTGTAAACACATAGACTTAGCGGCCCTTGGTCTGCTGCGACTTTGGTTATGCCAGTCAGTTGTGTTATGGTTGCTATGTGATATGCATGCTGGCAGAGGCTGAACTGACAGGAATATTTGAACTAAGAAATGGTAATGTGGTAGGACTACCCTTTGGCAAATAATCAGAGCTATCTTGGTTTCTAGTATGGATGGTATCTGCTTGTGCTGGCATAACTACCTGTGGTGCATTTGACTGGCTTGGGTCTTGAGAATATTTCTGATCTTTTGAGATTTTTCCCCTTAAAAAAACGTGCTGCTTCCTGCACAGTACCTTATATTTTCCATTTCTTCCTCCTTTTCTGTCAGTTTCCTTTCAAAGTCTGCTTTAAGCTGAGAAAGTTCAAGCTGAAAACGAAGGGTCTTACTTTCTTCATGCTCCAGAGCTCCCTGAAATAGAAAGCACCAAGAGCTTGTAGGCCAGGAGTCGCTATTTTTTTATTTTTTCAAATCACAAACTGCTGCACAAAGATGATCCCTTCACACTTTTCTTCCTTATTTCCTCCCTGCCTCTCTCTCTAGGCAATGACATGAGCTGCTTATGTGGCAAAACAATGCATTTATTTGCCTTCTAATGCAACTTGGCAGCTGCAAAACTGAGCAGCAAGCTCCTCAGAGGACAAATTGTCAAACAGGCCACGGCTCACGAAAAAAATACCTTAGGCCCTGCCTGCATGGTTTTGATATCAACAGATGTTCCCTGCTCTGCACCCCTGTACAGACACCCTCCAGAAATTCATGGGCTTGTAAAGGATAGGCAAAAGCTAAAACAAGATTGTTGTTGGGAGGGTAAAGGGGTCCACACATCCCCCAGCTCAGAAAGATCTCTCCAAATCATGAGGTGTGGAAAGCCTCCCATTTATACAACCTCATTAGGCAATATGACTTCAAGGAAAGAAATAACAGACATCAGCTCTATATGACAAAATGCAAAAATACTCTGTCCGCTCTTTGCAATTAACATGAAGACAACTCTATGAAACAAGGGAGATTTGTTCCTATTTCTTTGTTGTTACATTTCTCTCATATATGGGAGTCAAGAACTAAGCTGACAACAGCCCATAGTGAAATAACAGGGCCTCTGACTTCCAGGTCTTGCATAAACCAGGCTCAGTGGCATTCTGACTCTTTGCTGCTTGCATCACACAGGGAAGGAGAGCAGAACTGAACACCATGTATTTTGGAAGTGCTTTCTGAAGGGTAGAATTGCACAGGCTTAGCTATGCTTCCCTCGAGAGATGATGGAAACAAAATGGAGGTTCTGAATACAAAGCTGTACAAAATCCTCGCTAATCTCCAGCCATCATGCAGCAGCTACAGGTCAGGCGAATGCACACTTCATGCCAAGGAGCCACAATGTATTAATGGGAACAGCACGCAGGAATACCGTGTCACCATTCTGACTGCCGGAGACCCAAACTCGCAAGGAAGGGAGGAAATCTGTATTAAACTATTTCTTTCACTATTAAAATAAAATACATCACCACTTTACTTTCGTTAGTTCCTAATTTCACTGAGCTTTTAGGAAGCTGTTCCACACAGTCCAGGAAAGTAAAGCGTGCCCCTTAGATCCCTCAAGAACTGATGTATTCTTTCTAGTGAGAGAAGTTTATTGACAGGGCACGTAATCACTCTTCACATCTCAGAGCTGTGGAAGAAAGACATGCTCTTTCCTCTGCTCTGATCATGACACCTGTTTGTTTGGCTGTGAAATCCCTGCGAGGTATAAAGCATCCTGTAACAGACAAAAGAAGTTGCACAGCATTTAAGGTATTAACAGATCCCTGTCACTGGGTGATGTTTGGTTTAGCAGATATTATTTAGAGTACAATTCAAAAGAAATGCAGCCTTCACTAAAAATCCCTTGCTATGTGCTGTGTTGCTTCTAGCCGGCAACACCTACACCCCTTCCTAGTACTGCAATGCACCAAACTTTAAAAAAACCTGACAACTCAGCCCTTTAAGTGAATAATCAGGATTTCCAGTTGGCTTGTTCCGTATTGTTGGTTTGTTTCTGGAAACTGGGATGAGGCATCCCTCTGGGGTACGTGCATACTTGTCGCTGTAGAAATTAATGCAGTGATGCTAAGTGTCTTTACCAAACTCCTATGGGAGTCAAAGATTTTCCAAATGGCCTGTTTTCATTTGGTTTCTGAGACTGCTACCATTTTTTTAAGCAGGCTGCAGTATCCAACACAGTATCTGAGACCTTATACAATTTAAAGTCATCAGGAGGTTTGTCTTCTTATCCTCAAACCCAGGAAATGGTCAATTTGTTGTTGGAAACTAGACACTAGAAATATCTGATAAAATAAAACCATAATTCTCAGCAGTTCCTGATTCCTGAAAGACTGAAATATTCTATGCTGAAGCAAGCTAGAGGGACTGGATTTTCAGTAGGTGAGCAGAAGATTTCTGATCTTCCTGAAGGGGAAAAAAAAAACCCAACCACACAAAAACCCCAAACCTACAAGGCACCTCCTTTGAAAGGGCCTCCACTTGACGATCTTAGAGCTGACATCTCCAAAGTCACCAGTCACTCTTGAAAACAGTGGCTAGCAGGGCTGGAGGAGCTGGGTGCAGAAAGGTTGCACTTGCTAACAATCAACACATTGGCTGTGTTGCTGAGAAGATGAAAAAGGAAGGAAAATTGTGATAAAGCCACCCTTTCCTCTTCCCTTGAGCTTTCTTTCCTTACCTCTGCTTCTTCCAGAGCCAGCTGAACTTCTGACTTCTCTTGTTCAACCTGTTTCTTGATTTTTTCTATTTCATGGAGGTTCTTGTTTCCTTCACTAATCTGATTGGTCAGATCAGAAATTTCCTCTGAAACAAAAAGGATGGACAGATTTAGCGATCAGAGTGTCCCGAACATACTGCAATTCACAGAGAGTGAATACAGGACCTGTGCCTCAAACTACTACCTCAAGGGCTTGTCTGTACACAAGCGCTGCCTTACTTTCAATTCCAGCAACTTGAAAAAGAAACCGACTTGAAAGCACAGACTTTCTTGTAAATGCTTTTTGAAGTGGTTATAGTGGTTTAGTCTTTATCTGTGATCTGTAGGCTAGCAACACTGTGCTCTGCTTTGGGAGCCATCTAGGCTTCATCCGCTGCATCTCTGTCACCTTTCTTGTTCCTCCCCTGAGACTGGCACCTCTGCCAGTGAGCTTCATTGACAGGTGAGCAAAGGGAAGCCTGCTGTCCTCTGGCCATACCAATTTCTATGTTTAAAACCTTCATTGCCAGCATCAGTCAGTGTCTCCCAACACATCAGAAAGCTAGTCTCAACGATGAGATAAACGTCTTTCCCCACAGCTGTTACAGGGCACCTGCCTCCCTCCGGCTGTCCACTGGTGTGGCTCTTGCACTGGACGCGGGGCCTGAATTAAGCCTACCTTGGAGGTTCTTGTTTTCCCGTTTCAACGTCTCCAGATGATCCAGCGTCTCCTCATAGGCATTCTTCAGCTTGAAGAGCTCGGTGCTGAGGCCGCGGGCCTCCTTCTGGGAAGCCTCCAGCTCAGCCTGTGACTCTTCATACTTCTGTTTCCAGTCATTGATGATCTTGTCGAACCCACGCTGCTTCTTGTCCAGGGAGGCAGCTGCTGAGTTGGCCTTCTCCAG
This sequence comes from Fulmarus glacialis, assembly GCF_000690835.1. Lineage (NCBI taxonomy): Eukaryota > Metazoa > Chordata > Aves > Procellariiformes > Procellariidae > Fulmarus > Fulmarus glacialis. The sequence continues at coordinate 26,118 of NW_009192567.1, forward strand.
GTCAATCATCATGTCTTCCAGCTCGTTCTGCAGCCTGTGCTTTGTCTTTTCCAGAGAAGAGCACTTGGCATTGGCCGCCTCGATTGCTTCCTCAGCTTCTTGCAGGCGAGCAGCAAGCTTTTTCCTACCAGGTGGGAAGAGACAGTGAAGTGACTGAGAGCCACTGCTGCCATGTTATCCAGAAAAACTGACACCAAACCAGTATCTCAATAAATCAGTTTTGAAAGGGAAAATTGTAGGGGGGTGTGGGGGGGTGTGGGAGGGGGAAATCAAGCCTCTAGAGAGGCAAAACACCAGCTTAAATTATGAATGCTGACATGTGGCAGACAATTTTGTTCATGTGTGCATGTGTGTGGATATTTGAAATTGAACTTTTGAACTCTCAAGCAGCAGTCTGTTACTTGCTAGCTGTAACCAGGATGGGCTGGTTGTAAATTTTGGTAACACCTGGTCTAAATGAAAGTGTCATATACCTCCAGTTAAGAGATATGAAACAGAACCACCAATTAAGAGGCTGGTCATGCCTTGGCCTTCTGTTCATAGACTATTTAGGTTGGGAAAACAGGGGTCTGCGAGTCCCGGCAAGAAGAATAGGCCCTGGAAAGAAAGGAGGGCCCAGAAAGAAGGAAGTGAAGATGCTAGATAGAGAAAATGTACTGGAAGTGTGGGAAGATCCTGCAGATCAGAGATGTGGGGAGGCAGATGCTGGAGATGCTCAGAGACCTTGCCCAATAACACCTGAGACTGGTAACGGTGAGCAGCTGCACAGCATGAGCCAACATGACTTTCTGCCCTACCTTCCTGGAGCAGCCATCATCTCCCTGCTGGGAAGGCAAGTCAAGACCTAGGGAACGTAGCACTGGGCCGGGGAAAAGCAAGTGAGTGTGCGAGATAACCAAGTAGGGTAATCTAATCTTGTTAGTTCTTAAATAAACCCCAGTATCCATATCGACTATCCCATGGACAAGGACTCAACAGAAACATTAACCTGCTCAAGCAATGAAAAGAACAGAAGAAGGAGAGCCACAAATGACAGTAATGAACCAGAGGGCTTTTTTCAACCAGATTGCCCTATTTCCTTAGCGCCATAACAAGACCCAGGAAGCACAGTCCTCCCAGCCGAGGGCACAATGAAGTCCATGTAACCCACTTACTTGGCATCTTCCAGCTCCTCAGTTCTCTGAATGGCATCGGTCTCATACTTTGTTCTCCACTGTGCCACTTCTGCATTTCCCTTGGAGAGAGCCCGCTGCAGCTCTGCCTTGGCTTCTTGTTCCTCCTCATACTGCTCCCGCAAGAGATCACAGTCGTGCCTGGCCGCTTGCAGGGCATGAGCCAGGGCATTTTTGGACTGCAGGGATTTAAAGGTCACAGCATTGCAGGGTTACCTACAGCAAAACCCAAACAAACAGCCCCTAGAAATTCTAACGGAGGCTTAAGCCTTTTTTACCTTTTTGCCTCTGGCCTTAACAGTCCAGGTCAAGTGAGGTAAGAAGTGTTTGAAGTCATCCCTAGCTGGTGACATGTTGAGGAAGCTATCAAGGCTGAAGAGAATCTAAGTCCTTTGGAGAAGCATCCAAACTTTTAAGATGCAAGATCTGAGATTTTGGCTATACTGCTGGGTAAGTTTTATTTAGCAATTACAGACACTGATTATTTTCCCAAACTCTTCTCCTGTGACTTGCCTCAGGCAGGGGCAGGAACAGTACAATTACCAGGAAGCATTCTCATTCCTATGTCTCATTTCAGCTTTTATCCAGGCTACAAATGAACATGATCAGTCTTCCCCATTCCATCTCAATGAATGGGACACAGTCAAAGCATTACCTTGGTTTCCTCTTCTAGCTGTCTCCTAAGTTCTTCAATCTGTTGTGTAAACGATGTTTTCCCCCGGGACAGCTGACTTATCAGTGACTCCTTCTCTTCAAGCTGTCTGATAAATTCACCTGCCACAGGATTTAACCAAGGGAAAAAAAAAGGTAAGACCAGGAAATTACAAAATTCCAGCCAAAATCAAAATCCCACCTCTCTAATTCTGCCGAGGAAAAGAACTAACAGTGATTGTGCCTGACCTCTTGTGAAGCTTCTTCCAAAGTCGTAACTATCAGACACTTCACCAGGATAGTTTTCCTTAGGTGTTTGTTTGTTTGGGGTTTTTTTGTTGGTTTTGTGTTGTTTTTTTTTCGTATTTGTACTGCAAATGCCTTGATTCATAATTTTAGTTCAGCTTGTGGATCAGACTAGACTGATGCTTACTTTCACGTGCAGTTGTAGCTGGTTTTGTTTATACTTCTCTTCGCTACTTTATGTTGTTTTTCCACAGACTTCTTTTCAGAGGGCTCCAAAGCACCCTGAGAACCTCACAACGACCAGCGTACAGAACAGAGAGATACATAAGGAAAACTTCATTTATCACAAGAAGGGCGTCGCTGCAGGGTGGAAACCACAGCCTCATAGGAGTACATAGAACTAACATGAAAACAGACAGGAAATGAAAAATATGTCTTAAAAAATACACAACAGTGATCTCTGATGAGGATGCAGAGATTAAATAGTACTACTCTGGCTAAAAAAGGTAGCAAGCGCTTAGAGGACGTGATATTTTTGGTCGGATGTGAGTGTCTTCTAGAGTGCAATGCCCAAAGTCAGGCTGAAGAAGATGGTATTCACGCAGACAGCAGCAGTATGCCAACTCCTTCAACTTCCCCCTAGCATTGCAAGATAGATGTACATGTCCGTGTTCCTGAAAGTGGGTACCTAGCCAGCACATCCATTTCAGCTTATGAGGTGGTAGCACGGTGTGCTGGTAAATATGGTTATAGGTTTGTTTTAAAAGCCTCTGCCAACCAAGGCAAGGTTGTCCCCCACCGCCAAGGTTATAAAAATATTGAAGATAGGAGAGTCAAAAGACACAAAGCCACTGCTTCATTCAGCAATCCTAATCCAGCCACCTTCAAGCAGATGCCATTGCACAATACATCTCACTGACACAGTGTTGAGACACACTTGATAGACTGTTTCCCAGTGACTTATCTTAGGCTGAACACGCACATACCATTCTCACTCTGGAGTTTTGTCTTCTGAGTAGTGAGGTCATTCATGAGACGAGTCATTTCCTCCAGTTTACTTTTTGTCTCATTCAGATGGTCTTCATAAGTGCGACAAAGTTTCTCTGCGTTTGCCTAACAGGAATCAAGAGACAAGACATACAAAGCTATAGCCTCCAGGCAGACACTTGGAAGCGGTACCCTTCCATATGTATTCTTTTTTTGTTTGCCTTTCAGAGAAATGGCAGATAGCAAAGATACAAATACCACAGCTGTAAAGGGGGGAATAGTAGCCCTGGGTGTACAGTCCCAGGCCAGGAGTCACCCCATCAGACCACCTTCCCCATTTGTTTTCTCTGAACTGTGTTCTGAACTAAAGCACCATTGTAAAAAGACTCTGCAAGAACTTCAAAAGCAGTCACATGCCTATGAAGTTCAGGCATAAGCCTCCTCGTAATTGCTAGATGGGAAAATCACCTCCAATGAAAATTGCTTTACTGATTCTGCTTTAATTGCCATTTATCATAAATTGAGTTTGATGACAGCTTTCTAACTCTCTGAATACTGAAATTTCTTTTCTTCACTTGCACTGAAAGAACTCTTTAGAGTGCTCTGAAAGCTACCAAGATTATCTACTCAGGAAACAAAATCCACAATTCAGCCATAGGAAGTAAAAATACACATGATGGTCATGCAAGCCTTTACTTTGCACTACTTGCTAACATGGGTCAAAACTGTGAACCAAGGGCAGGATCTGAGAGGACTCTGCTTAGGATGGGAGATATCCAGCCTTGGATGGCATCACCCCAGTCATCACCAGCCTGGGGGAGCACAATTTAAGTGACACAGTTTTGTGCTCTGAGATACACGGATAAACAATATGCCTGCGACTGGGGATGCACTATGTGTTTTAGGCCATGTTAATTGCTGTCCCATCTCCAGATAAGAAAAGTTATACCACCAGCTGGGGAAGGGGGGACACTGTGCACATAAACACCCTCAGATTGCAAGACACCACCTTCTAAAACACTTCAGCCCTACCAGGTGTCCTGGGAAGTCTTCAGACCAGCCTTAGCTATACATCATCTTTGGGGGTTTAGGAAGCCTCAGGACCCTTACTTTTCCCTTGACCATCTGCTCCATGTTGGATGACAGATCGTCCACTTCCATCTTCAGCTCACTTTTCTCCTTTTCCAGTTTCTGCTTGACCCGCTGCAGGTTGTCCAGTTGCTCTCCCATCTCAGCCACACTGTCTGCATGCTTCTTCCTCAGGGTGGCAGCTGTGGCTTCGTAGTGCAGTGTGGCCTCCTCGAGGTCCCGCCGCAGCTTCAGGAACTCTGCCTCACGTTTCTTGTTCATCTCCAGCTGGGCAGCTGTGGCTCCCCCAGCCTCCTCGAGTCGCTCACTTAATTCCTCCAGCTCTCGGGCCAAATCTGATCTCTGCTTTTCCACCTTGGCTCGAGCAGCTCTTTCTGCTTCCAACTCCTCTTCTAGTTCTTCTATACGAGCCTACCAAAGAGACATGAGCACCTTTGGGTCACCTTCATGATGATTCCCTTTGGAATACCTTGAAGCACCTTACAAATTGTTAAACCCTCTGCCAGCCCACACTTTACAACACAGACGGAAGCACAGAAACTTGCCATTGTGCCAATAAATCGGATCTTGAGCTAGAGTAAGAATGATGAGTCACATCTTTCTCACAATAGATTGCTCTCCAAGCTCTAGTTCAAGACATTTGGTCAAGTGCATTGATCTCATAATACTCATGTACTTAACATTCAGCTGAAGTAGATGCGAGAAGTTATTTGATAGTAGGAGTAGCAGCAACAAATTGTCATTGAAGGGGAGGGACTCTTTGTTCCCATTTTAAGAGCTCTGTGACTGAAGTAACCTCTCTCTAGGAGTGTTAAGACAGGATTTCAAATACAACAGTGTATAGAATTACATGAATAACGAATATTCATTGGGACAGTCTTTTTTACGAAACAGTTATTTTGACCAATCTACACTTCATGTTCAAAGTATGCAAATGTTCTTTATTTACAAAAAAGCAGAGCTGATATATTGGGTCAAGACATTTTGTTTGGACTGTGCTGACTTTCTTTGGCCTTTTCATTTCTGTTGAAAATTTTTTGTGCATTTGAGCCCTTCCCCCAAATTTCAAATCCATGCTTATCACTGCTGAACTCCTCCCCAGAATCCACCCTCAGCTCCATAGTTTGGAACAATATTATTTGCTTAAAACAGAACACCAGAGCCTTTCTGCCTTGCCTGAAACCACTAGCATTCTGTGGTCATATGTCCTGCCACTGGGAAGGAACCACTATTGAGTGAGCATCCTGAGGGGAAAAGGGATCAGTCTGGAAAGCTACAGAGTTGCACCACTTTGGGACTCAAAGCTAAGCTGCAGCTAGCCATGAAAAATCTCTGCAAAGCCCTTCAGTGAGGCACAAAGAGAAACTCATCCTATGACATACGAGAAAGAAGCAAGCTGACCTGAAGCTCCTTGATCTTCTTCTGCAGCTGCATCACTATAGCTTGTTCATCTTCTATCTTGGAATTCAGCTGGCTCATTTCAAATTCTTTCCTGCCACGGAAAGGAAAAGTACTACTGTGACAATTTTCCCTGTAGCTTCAAGTTAGGCTTTTGCAATTTTTAAAGAGCTGTTCAATAAAACTTCTAATGTATCTAAAAATGAATGCAAACCTCATGTATTGCTATTTGCATGAAAACACATCTTCCTCTGAGCAGCGGTTTCCAAGTCAAGACTCTGCATGCATTTGTGCAGTTATATCTCTGGTTCTTTGTGTCATAGAAAAGTAACATTATTTTCAGACTCAGTGGAAAAAATATATTTAACAGAGTCAGGTCTTTCAACAATAATGTCATAGTTAGTTAGGATGAATAACTTTAGAGACTTCCTTCAGATTTCTCCTCTAAGCAATGAAAAACATAAACACCTTTATTTTTTTTTTTTTTTTAATGCCGGAAAGTGTAATGAATTCTAATGTTTCAGGTATACCGTGCACAAGTAAGAGTGATTTTCCCTCCCTCCTTGACTACACACTCTGTCCTCTGTCATGGAATTTCATTTTAGCCACCATCAGAGCAGGATGACACACCTGAAGGCCCTGAAATGACAGTGGTACCTGTGCTGCTTTATTTTGTACAACAGAATCAGCCTCTTACTTTTTTAGCTTTTCTTCCATCTGCAGCTTATCGTTCTCCAAGTCCATGACGCTCTCTTGGGTCAGCTTCAAATCCCCTTCCAGTTTGCGTTTTGCCCTTTCAAGATCCATCCTCACTTTCTTCTCTTGTTCAAGTGAACCCTCAAGCTTTAGGAACAAAGCCACTTATTAAATATATTGAACACAGATGGTTTACAACGGTCAGATGTATGCTAAGCCCAGCTTTGGGCTGAGCTCTAGCAAGTGGCAAAGCAGAATTATTTAAGTACAAGCATCCTATTCTACATTTTTCGTTTTCAAGCAGCCAGTGGACATACGGGCTAAAGAAATATAATATAAAGGTTAGTCCACGCTTTACATTTGTGCAAGCATTACACTTCTCTTAGGAAAGTTCTGTTTGACTTCATGCCAGTTACACTGCAAATGCAAAAGGACTGGATTTCCCCTCGTTGCCACACTCTTTTCAAAAGCTGAACTACACAGTTAAGTTTTTATAGCATTCCTGTAATTATAGTTTTTACAGACAGTACAACAAGGACTGCATTTCTAAATCCTTGATCATTTCTAAAAGGACAGGAATACATTTCAAAGCTTTGCAACATTTCAGACTCATGAAACTGTAAGTGGTGGACAAACAAGCCTGGGGAAACGTGAAGGCAGAGCCAGCTTACATCATCCACTTGCTGTTCCAGTTTCACTTTAGCTTTGCTCAGTGTGTTGACCTTGTCCTCCTCTGCTTGTAGGTCATCCAGAACTTGCTGATGAGCTTCCTGCAAGGACTTTTTCTCCTTAGTAAGTTTGCTGATATTCTCATCAAGAGTTGCCATTTCTTCTGTCAGATTTTTGACCTGTGTGGGAAAGGAAGATGTATTTGTAAGACTTTGAAGCAAGGGATTATCGTAACCTGGCTCAAATGACTGTCTGTACTGAACTTGTATGCAGGAAGACAATGGAAAGAAAGGGATATCTCCCCCCACAACCCCTTGTGGCTTTTTGAGTGAAACTGCCACCAAGGGAGCCAATGTGTGCCTGTCCTTGTTGTGGGTTTAGTACATTCTTTAAACGTACTAAATTCTTTTCAGTGTCACTCTCATTGTGGTGGACTCCAGCTTCTGAATCTCTCTGGGAGAAGTAGGAGATGAACTTTACATTTACAGAATCTAAGAGGAAGAGCTGGAAGAACCCATGGTTACAGCAGAAAATTGTTTACTTAAAAATGCCCAAACTAGACTTTGAAATTCTTCAGTTGAATTGCAGCAGAACTCACTTAAGAAGAAGGGAAACTTAGGTTCAGAGTTAACACTTTTTCCCTCAAAAGGTCAAATAGCTCTGTGTATACTGATCCTTCAGTGTGGCCTGTGTAACAGTGTAAAACCATCAGAAAACCTGTAGCTCTTGTCATAAAGGTAATCCATGCCCAACCTCTTTTGAATACATGGTGAAGTTCTAAAGGTACCTTGTTTTCAGTGGCATGCTTCTCTTTCTCTACTTTTGCAAGTGTTATTTCAAGATCATCAATATCCTTCTTGAGCTCAGAGCACTCATCTTCCAATTTTCTCTTCTTAGAAGTCAGCTCAGAATTCATCTCTTCCTCGTCCTCAACCCGCTCCGTCAGTTCTTTGACTTTGGCCTCCAGCTGAATCTTGGATTTAATCAACAAGTCGCATCGTTCCTCGGCATCTGCCAGAGTGTCTTGCTCCTGGTGTGGCACAAGGAAGAGGACAGCAATGACTGCCTGGCCTTTTTTCTTTCTCACTTGTCCCCTATCCTGTAAGTGGTCAGAAAGCCTAATCCAATGCTACAGAGCGGCTTAAGGAAAATTTCCTACTCCTGAGTTCAGAAGACAAGACTAACAAGTAATTAACAGAGCAGGAGGAGACAGTGGTGAACATGACTAGTCATATGTAAGACTACTTCCATATCTAACTGCCACGGACATCGCCTTGGACAGAACCTGTTAAGATTTGCATTGCTAGCCCACCTGGTTCTATGCTAGAACATGAGAATTTCTATCCGCTCTAATTTTTGGCAAGACTCTGACAAGACCAACAGCTTATTTTAATTGAATTGCACTAACAGTCTGGTCTGTAAGCCTTTGAGTTTCAAAGAACATCCAATAAATATACGAATATATGTGTCTACTCACAGCTTGGAGCTGGAGAAGCAAATCATTTTTTTCCTGAACTAAAGAGACTTGCTTTTCTTCAAGTTCCTTTCTCCTGGTTTCAGATTTTTCCAAGGCCTCCTTCAGTTTTAAGAACTCTTCCTTCATATTGGCCATCTCCTTTTCAGTTTCTGCAGACTTCAGAAGAGGCTTGATCTTAAAGAAAAGCTTCATCCAGGGCCAGTTCTTCACAGCCATAAAAGCACGGATGTTCCACTGAATTACAAGAAGGGCGTCCCTGGTTTAAGAAGAAAACAAATAAAATTCCCTAAAGCTTAGCCTGAATTGAAAAAGTGAGAATTTTTTTGATTCTCAGACAGTTTTGTGGCTTTGTTCTCAGTAATATTAGGAACTTGTACTGGGTTCCAAGACACACAGGAAACTTCCTCCATACCTCTTGATTTTCAGGGACATGAAAAATTTCCAAATCTGATTTTTACCAGAGCTGCAGGCCACTAATACACAGTTGCTATTACTTTTATCATACATCTACGTTAAACCTTTAATTTAGGGTTAGCTGTAGCCTTAGGGAGTGTAATAATGGCACTCTTCAACATATAATTAAATGGTAATGACTATTATCCGCTAAGATTTAAGGGGGTGCCTTCATACCTGCGCTCCACTATCTTCTGAAACTCAATCCGCATCAGTCTGCCACGTGCCCTTGCCTGGATCATCGTTAAGATTTTCGCAAGTCTCTCGTCCCTCATTTCTTCTAGATGGCCCAAGAGACCAGCCTTGAAGAACACCTGGTACATGCACAGATGTCATTTCACCATAACGAATGATTTTATTCCAGAGTTACACAGACCTTATTGAAATTGTTCAGAAGAATGGTATTTTTATTGACACATTATAAAGTAAAAGAGTATAGATGGCCAAATACTACTTGCACCAGGGACTGCACTGTACAGTTCCAAAGTTTTTTTAAAACCGGGTCTCATCTGCCCAGTTTTGAATAGGCCAAACTATTTTATTGCCACATTTTTATTGCCACGGTACTTTTCAGCTGTGGCAGGGTTGAGAGCAGACCAGCTGAACCACAACTCCCAACTCCCAGGGATCCCTGCTCATGGGATCATGTCATAATTGCACATGGCTTCATTTCAAAAGCTGCAACTGATCTTGCTGTCCATATATGTTCGAGTGTACCTATATTATATTAAATAAGCTATTGTTTTACCGGGGGGCATGGAGCATCAGCTGCTGCTGTGTCCGCTTGTAGTGTTGCTGTAATAAAAGCTTTGTGGGAGCTTGAGCCAGAGAAATAAAATTCCTCTAGCACAGCTTAAAAATTAGTATCACTTTGCTGCTATATTTCTGGTTCCCTGTATTATTAACTCCTCATTAATTGCCACCACCAGAAATTGCATAATGTCCTATTCTGCAAATTAGGTATTAGATCCATCACTTTTCTCTTTACATAAGCGGTGATGGTCTTTTCTGGTTACCTTGGTGTGTCCGAAACGATATTGGTTATGGTCAACATCTAAAGATGCCAGCAGTTTTTCAGCAGCTTTTCTGCTATCCACAAACTTATCCTCTGGGATTGCGCCTGGATTCAGAATGCGGTACCTGTTAATAACAGATGAGCAATGAGTAAAATTGGCCTAGATTCTGCTTTTTTTTCCCCTCCTCTTCCCCCAAAACTTAAAAAAAAAAAAAAAAAATCACCTACGGTCATTTCCTACTTTGCATCTACAAAGACACAAGCAAGAGCAGAATTCTGCCTTCCATGTTCAAGCAAACTGAATGGAATATAAACTTGAATGGAATAAAATACTTCAAATAAAAATGAGAAGACATGCTTTGCTTATTTTCACTGATGGGTTAGGAGAGGAGACAATACAACTCCGCATTACCTTTGTTTAAAGTCAGCATAAAGCACCCTGTTTGGGAAACCCTTACGGCAAATGCGGATGCCTTCCAGGACACCATTACAGCGGAGCTGATGCAAGACAAGGAACGCATCCATTTCACCTACAGGGGAAAAACAAGGCTAAATTAAATGGAGCTTCCCCATAGGGCTTAATCTTCATTTCGCGGAGGGAATTTGAAAATGTGAGGTGTCATCTCCTGAAAAAGCAACGCCATTGGATAAGGTGAACAACACAGACAGTATTTAAGTACAATCTGGTGACTTGGAAGTAAGTATTGGAATGACATAGTTCAAATATACTAAAATTTTAAGACTGTTGTGTTTTCCATACCTGGAGTTTTTGATTCATTGGGGATAATGCATCGTACAAAGTGAGGGGCTGTAGATTTTAGGTTAGTCATCAGCTTATTTAAATTTTCCTAGAACAGACATATTAAAAACACAATTAGTTTTAGCAGTTCAGTGGAATTCCAATCACTTATTTCTTTGGTTTGTTGGTTGATAAGTTTATTAGGGTCATCTCTTTAAATAGTCTCCAACAAAATTATAAGCTTACCAAAATTATTACATAGAAATGTATTCAAATAAACCAAAGTACAAGTTAACTTTATTATAGGAATCCACATCACTTTTAGCAAAGTCTTAAGAAGACACGTGTTTTACTTACAACCCCAGAAATGTCAGAAACAAGATGAACAGCAAGCAAGATGCAGTATCATCCTGTGGAGCATTTCTGTAAAACCAACTGCATTTTTGTCTAGTCACTTCCCCACTCAGTGAGGATAGTTCACCTTTCCCATCTGTTTCTCATAAAAGCTAGGTTTTTGTCCTCCTGGCCAAGCATTTTCCTTTTATTGACCTTAATCAGACATCTAGGCAGACAGCAAACTAGCTCGGAAGAAGCCAACCGTTCAGTGCCTACCAGTGATCACCAAGCTCTGCCCAAGCTCTGCGGAAAGTGTTTTGTCTGGTAAGCGGAAAAGAGAGGCCATTAGAGCTGGAATGTGATGCCATCAGCACAATTGTTCAAACTGAACATTTCTTATACGCCAGTCAGGACAATAAATGAGACAACCTGAGCTGGGTACTTAGCAGCTCCTTGTGTGCTGGAAAGTGGGCTACTGTTTGAGGATTATTAAATTACTGAGTGGTCCTTCAGCTCTCTTTACACTACTTCAGCTGGTAAGATACAGGTCTCGATTTCCCGTGATTTCCCTTCATGAGGACTACCTCCAAACAAGATAAAATGACATGACTAGTGGGAGATAACTACTTCCTTCCCTACCTGAGGTTTACCTACATTACAGCTTCCTCAATGGTACCCATAAGAAATGGTACTAACGGTAAATTGCAGGCCCTGTTTTTCCCCAGGCATGATCCTAGCAACAGCTTCCAGCAGGAGCACATGCCAGTCCCAGTAGAAGGGAATTACTGAGGAAAGAAGAGGCTGTATGCCATTCCATTCAACAACTTTTGTTTTCCAAGACTGCTCTAACCCTAGGATCCAATTACAAACAGTAATCAGATAGGGACTAGCAAATTACCTGTAATCAGTTCCTGTTCCAAAGACATGCATGAAGCTATAAGCCACAAAATAAGTGATAAAGGTTGTTCGCAACATTTTGTGATATTTTCTCAAATAGAATTAGAAACACTTAATCTCCTGAATGCTCAAAGAAGACAGAATGGAGCAACCCCTCACACATGCGGTTTTAATAACAGTGTATTCACTTAGCCAAGGTCAATAACCCGGGCCCCGAATCAAATTCCGATGTTGGATTTCAATTTTTTTTGTCCATTTTGTCCAATTTTTTAACATTCCTCTTCAATGTATTGTCATAACTCGAACCATCAGGTGGGGAGAGGTAAACAAACCTTGTGCAATGAGGACACCGTTTGAAAAGAAGCACCTTTCTTGCGTTTCTTTTCTCCACCGTGGTCAGCTAAGAAAAAAATGAAATAAATAAAAATTACAATCTGTATCTCAGTAAGGGGTGCAGGTGTCTCCTGCACAGGAGGCAGACAAACTGTTCTAATAGTACAACTTCCTTTGAATGAAAGGCGTAGCTTAAATTGGCTCTGATTGCATAAACGTTACACAAAAACTTCTGAACATCAAGTGTTATGTGTCACAAGTTTGCAGTTCTCTGTCCATACTCAGGATTTTTGTCAAAGACCACTGTAAGCTTTCTGGATTGCATTTGCATTTCAGACCTAGACAGCATCACTTGTTATACAGAAAGTCCATAAATATGAATAAGGCAGAAAAATAACGTTGAACAAAATAGAGTAGTTTGTAGTTCATTAAAAAGCCTATAGGGTGAGACGATGTAGAAAAAGAAAAAGCTAAAGGAAAGTAATGCTTATGGAAAATTTATACCGTACATTGTACTGTATAGAGACTGATTCTCATGTGTCTACTGTGCAGACACTGAGCTTGTGCAAGTAACATTTGTCTAGAATAGAGGGAAATGAGTATTTCTAATTTTAGATATAGTAGCTTTGCATCCCCTGATTTTTGCTTAAAGCATCAGAGTCAAAATCACTCAGACCCTCCAAAGGAATGCTAGTTTCTGACATGACCTTTACAAAGTTTCACAAGAGCTAAACATGACCCCAAAATGTACAGCAATTGCCGTAGCTTTCTAAACATTGGACCATTAGATCATTCCCAGGAGGTCTGGCATTCTGTCACCTGTCAACAATAGTCAACATAAAAGGAGAAGCGAAGAGTGCAATGTGCTTGATGCAATTATCCACAGCCTTTCCCCCTTTTGAAAGTGACACTGCCAAGACTGGAAGAGGCTAATGTGGACAAGCTGTTCTTTTCTCCTGACACTGAGGAAAAGCAAGGTAGTATTCTGACAGACAGGAATATCCACAGGCAAATAGGCAGTTAGTAACTTGCAAGAATTTGCTAGTGGCGGGATTTTTGTTATTTACATTCAGCTCCATCTCTCATTCACATTATGAAGTCTGCAGCCTGCTCGCTTCCTCAGAAAGTATCTTATGATTCATGACAACAACATCTGTAGAAATGAGGTTACTAATAAATAGGCTGCAAGTGATTGCAACTTCAGGACACAAGAGCTACATCTTTGTAATGAATGCCAGTCTTGCTTACTTAAGATCAATTTTCTGGGTGCTTGCTACTTGTCTTCTCACAAATAAAACAGTTCTATGTAATGCATATAGTTTAAATATATTCTCAGACATACATTAGTCTTGTCAAACAAAAAAACCAACAGCAACCAAAAACGAAGATGTATTGGCAAAATCTTCTACTTTGGCTAATGTGGAATGGCGTTCAGGTACCTTCAGTATCTACTTGCCACTAATCGAACAAAATATTCCAAAACACGCTCTTAAACTTTGTATTTCTTATTTAATTCAGGGTGGCTAGCAAGGAGGAGTACAGCGTGGGAAACCAGAGCTGCTCCTGTTCATAGGTATTTACGTACAAAATTTTTTGTGCAACACTTGCCTGCATATCTGAACACTTGCATGCTCAAACTCCCACTGGAGTGTTCACAACACACAGATTTCCTTGCCAAAATTGCTCAGAGGTATTACGCATTCAATCTAGCTGAGTTAATGGCCTCCTTAGTATAGCTGGCAAACTCCTACAGATGCTGTGCGCATCTAAATAATTAGTCACTGCCTCATTTAGCATTGAGTCAATTGCAGTTGAGAGAATTGTTTTGTTTCTTAAATTCATTCCCAAGCACACATCCCAGAAATGAAAGAAATCCCATGTGAGCTGCTTCTGCTTACCGCTGTCAGCGCCAACGTAGCTTTCAAACAAGCTTGCCAAGAGTTTGTTGGATGATTTTTGGAAAATACCTACTACAGTTTCATTAAGAGGGTCTTTGTTCTTCTCAAGCCACCCAATAATGTTATAGGGAACCTACAGCAAGACATTGAAAACAAACCAGAGGTTGCAAATGTTCCCCTTCAGAGCAGCCAGTAGCTCTTTATGGTTTGGCCTGAAGCCAATGACCTTTTGTGAAGTGCTGCTCTCACAGCAGTACCAACCACCCAGTTTTTCGTGACTTCCCCTCCAATTCTCTGTTTCTTAATTCCCAAACCTCTCTTCTGAATAATTACCATCTGAATCCCGCACACCCCTTCCAAACTATCTGGTCCCTACCTCTTCTCAGGGACTCCATGCGGTTGGCTGTAGAGATACCACATGTCATCAGTGTCCCAGGAACCCTACTAATAAGTGCTGAACTATAAAATGCACAAAGCAATAATTTCACTTCACAACAGCATGCTGCATAATCAAGATTTTCTGACATAAATTTAATGAATAAAAACCTAACTGCTGGACTTTGCCACAGCTCTGTTTACTGGGAAAATATGTTCCATTATTAGTACCACAAGGGGATAGAAATTCTAATTTTCTTTGCTGAATGCATTAACGACTACAGATAAAGAGCAAAATGGGCATTATTTCTCTTAATAAATACAAAATTAGCTTAATGTTCAATTACAACTTGAAATTAACAGCATCAGATATGTTCCAGCTCTGCTGTGCTGAGGCTTCATATCAACTCTAGCTTGATAAAAAATTTCCTGTGTCCCTCTCAAATTCTTTCTGCCCATCTGGCCTGAAAACAGAGCTTTGAAACTGGGCAAGTTTTGGCTCAGGTATCACAGTACTGGATTGTATTCCCATTCACCCCATCATCAGGGGACCTGTTAACTAAACCTTCACAGCAGAATTAACCAATTTCCCTTGGCTCCTGTGACACACTGGTCCTAATGTGAGTAAAAAGTGATGGCAAATCTTTTTTTTTTAGACATCCCTGAAAGTTAGGCAGAAATTACTCAGTTCATTTGTCCAGGGAACCAAGATGGAAAGTTAGGTGCTGCTGCTGTTTAATCACTAGTCTGAATGTCATTATAGGAAAAGTGATAAAGGCAAGGCAAGGTATATTTTCAACAAAAGCACTATTAGTCTTCCTCAGTTTGTTTCGGTTTATTTATGTATCCAAGGACCAGATGTCTTGGAGTCTGGTGTTGCAATACTTGTGCAGAGAGAGTAGATGTCTGCTTTTACTCCTCACTGTTCCTTTCTTCCCCTCTTCATCTTTCCCACCCTCCCTTGTTGTGCTCTACGGGCCAAACCCCACCTGGAAGACCTCTAATACAAAGTCTACCCGCCAGCAGAGGAACTTACTGCACCGGCATAGTGAAGAAGTTCAAAGTGAGCTTCATATTTCCTTTTCTTATCAGGCCTGGGCTTCTGTAAGTTAGGTGACTTGCCAAGATGATTGTCGTAGAGTTTGGCTTTGAATGTCATATCTGTAGCTTTCGGGAACATACATTCCTCTTCAAGGATAGACAGGATTCCCAGTGGCTGTGGATTTAAGAACACCTTTGTTGGAAAATGCTTAGGCTGCCTGCTTTCAGTAGCTGTGCAGCCTTTAAGTTTGATCTGATGGAATTTTAAGCCTGCAAAATCTCTTCTCATCCTGAGGAGGAAGGCTTTGAGTGTTCTGTTAAAATAGTAACCACACCTTTGACTATTCAATATGTCAATTTTCCCTTGGGAGGCTTTATGATGGCTTCCAGAAGGGGTTTGATTTGCCTTTCAAGGCAGTTGGACCAACTAGCGTTTTATTATTCATGTCTCAGAAAAAGACAAACTAACTTCCTAGCAGTAGACAGATTGTTTGAGGGACTAGGATCATGCGCAGATATCCTACCCCTGGAGAAGAAAGTGATCAAGTAGAAAAGCACTTAATAATCAGCCTTTCTACTCCAGCTGTTCCAAATGTCCTGCTAATGCAAGACTCAAAATTTCATTTTTCCTCACAGATCAGCGGAGTTAGATGCCATGCCATAAGAGATGGCAGAGAGAGAGATACAGCAAGGGACAGCTGTCCCCACCAGGACCACGTTATACTCACAAAGAAGAGAAAAGGAAAGGCATATCCCATGCTGGGGAAGTGGTGAGAGGAAACATGTAATGTAAGAAACAGGAGCCTCATGGGGAGAGGTACGGGGCATGTGACTGAAACATAGCATTTGCCCTGAAAAGCTGACAAGTAAGTTTGACGTTAAGCATACGTGGATCAAAGTAAATAGAAGAACAGTAGGGACAGAGAAAGACGAAAGTAAAAACCAAGGAAGATTATAGAGCCATACAAATTAGTAATTACAGCTTGTGGTTACTGTTGGCTCTGTAAGGCAAACTTACGGAGGTCAAGCCAAGTAGCCACGTATGCCACAAATATTGATTTTCTTTGATTCTGTATTGCATGTAGAAAGGCAAGAAACTTGTCCTGCTGTTTATCCTACTCTGTTCACTGGGACTTGAGGACGTCTCCAGGGGAGTATCATGAATAAAACCAATTCAGTAAATACACCTTAGCACTCCTGTACGTACCTTCTCAATTAGATCAATGCAGGCCTGCAGGTCCATGCCAAAATCAATGAATACCCATTCAATGCCTTCCTTCTTGTACTCTTCTTGCTCCAGGACAAACATGTGATGATTGAAAAACTGTTGCAGTTTCTCATTAGTGTAATTGATGCAGAGTTGCTCAAAGCTGTTAAACTGCAGAAGGAGATAAAAAAGCAGCATTTGCACCACAGTTAACTGTAGTAAGGGCTTGGTGGAATCGTAGAATCATAGAATAGTTTGGATTGGAAGGGACCTTTAAAGGTCATCTAGTCCAATCCCCCTGCCGTGGGCAGGGACATCTTCAACTAGATCAGGTTGCTCAGAGCCCCATCCAACTTGACCTTGAATGTTTCCAGGGATGGGGCATCCACCACCTCTCCGGGCAACCTGTTCCAGTGTTTCACCACCCTCATTGTAAAAAATTTTTTCCTTATATCTAGCCTAAATCTACCCTCTTTTAGTTTAAAATCATTCCCCCTTGTCCTGTCGCAATAGGCCCTGCTAAAAAGTTTGTCCCCATCTTTCTTATAAGCCCCCTTTAAGTACTGAAAGGCTGCAATAAGGTCTCCCTGAAGCCTTCTCTTCTCCAGGCTGAATAACCCCAGTCTTTCTCATAGGAGAGGCGTTCCATCCCGCTGATCATTTTCGTGGCCCTCCTCTGGACCCGCTCCAACAGGTCCATGTCTTTCTTGTGCTGAGGGCTCCAGAGCTGGACGCGGTACTCCAGGTGGGGTCTCACCAGAGCAGAGGAGAGGGGCAGAATCACCTCCCTCGACCTGCTGGCCACGCTTCTTTTGATGCAGCCCAGGATACGGTTGGCCTTCTGGGCTGTGAGTGCACATTGTTGGCTCATGTCCAGCTTTTCATCCACCAGTACCCCCAAGTCCTTCTCGGCAGGGCTGCTCTCAATCCCTTCATCCCCCGGCCTGTACTGATAATGGGGGTTGCGCCGACCCAGGTGCAGAACCTTGCACTTGG